>NW_025745441.1:0-22744 GCF_021184085.1 Oncorhynchus gorbuscha
CCTGATTAGATTCCCTATTTATTCCTTTGTAATCCGTTCCTGTTCCGTCGGTTCCTTATATTGTATATTCCATGCTGTGATTGCGTTTCGCCCTGTCCTGTCGTGTTTTTGCCGTGATTGTGTATCACCCTGTTCTGTCGTGTTTTGTGCCTTCATCAGACGCTGCGTGTGAGCAGGTGTCTCAGTCGACTACGGCCTGCGCCTACCCGAAGCGACCTGCAGTCTGTGGCCGCTTCTCCAGTTGTTTTCCCCTCTACAAATCTAGAGGATGTCAGTTATTCCGTTTTGAACATTATTAAACTCTGCTTCTGTTAAGTCGCTTTTGGGTCCTCTTTTACCAGCATGATAGAAGGAACCGACCAAGGAATGGACCCAGCGACTTCAGACGCTCGTTACACTGCCGTCGAGTTCCAAGGAGCCATGCTCGGCAGACACGAGCAGGAATTGTCTGCTGCTCGCCATGCCGTGGAGAACCTGGCCGCTCAGGTTTCCGACCTCTCTGGACAGTTCCAGAGTCTACGTCTCGTGCCACCTGTTACTCCCTGGCCTGCCGAGCCTCCAGAACCCAGGGTTAATAACCCACCTTGCTACTCCGGGCAGCCCACTGAGTGCCGCTCCTTTCTCACGCAGTGTGAGATTGTGTTCTCTCTCCAACCCCACACATACTCTAGAGAGCTCGGGTTGCTTACGTCATTTCACTCCTTACTGGCCGGGCTCGAGAATGGGGCACAGCTATCTGGGAGGCAAGGGCTGATTGCTCTAACAGATTCCAGAACTTTAAAGAGGAGATGATTCGGGTTTTTGACCGTTCAGTTTTGGTGAGGAGGCTTCTAGGGCCCTGGCTTCCTTATGCCAAGGTGAACGGTCCATAACGGATTATTCCATTGAGTTTCGCACTCTTGCTGCCTCTAGTGAGTGGAACGAGCCGGCGCTGCTCGCTCGTTTTCTGGAGGGACTCCACGCAGCGGTTAAGGATGAGATTCTTTCCCGGGAGGTTCCTTCAGATGTGGACTCTTTGATTGCTCTCGCCATCCGCATAGAACGACGGGTAGATCTTCGTCACCGGGCTCGTGGAAGAGAGCTCGCATCAACGGTGTTTCCCTGCTCCGCATCGCAACCATCTCCCTCCTCTGGCTTTGAGACTGAGCCCATGCAGCTGGGAGGGATTCGCATCTCGAATAAGGAGAGGGAACAGAGGATCACCAACCGCCTGTGCCTCTATTGCGGAGTTGCTGGACATTTTGTTATTTCATGTCCAGTAAGAGGCCAGAGCCCATCAGTAAGCGGAGGGCTACTGGTGAGCGCTACTACTCAGGTCCCTTCATCTAGATCTTGTACTACTATGTCGGTCCATCTACGCTGGACCGGTTCGGGTGCTACATGCAGTGCTTTGATTGACTCTGGGGCTGAGGGTTGTTTCATGGACGAAGCATGGGCTCGGAAACATAACATTCCTTTCAGACCGTTAGACAGGCCTACGCCCATGTTTGCCTTAGATGGTAGTCATCTTCCCAGTATCAAGTTTGAGACACTACCTTTAACTCTCACAGTATCTGGTAACCACAGTGAGACTATGTCTTTTTTGATTTTCCGTTCACCGTTTACACCTGTTGTTTTGGGTCACCCCTGGCTTGTATGTCATAATCCTTCTATTAATTGGTCTAGTAATTCTATCCTATCCTGGAACGTTTCTTGTCATGTGAAGTGTTTAATGTCTGCCATCCCTCCCATTTCTTCTGTCCCTACTTCTCAGGAGGAACCTGGCGATTTGACAGGAGTGCCGGAGGAATATCATGATCTGCGCACGGTCTTCAGTCGGTCCCGAGCCAACTCCCTTCCTCCTCACCGGTCGTATGATTGTAGTATTGATCTCCTTCCGGGGACCACTCCTCCTCGAGGTAGACTATACTCTCTGTCGGCTCCCGAACGTAAGGCTCTCGAGGATTATTTGTCTGTGTCTCTTGACGCCGGCACCATAGTGCCTTCTTCCTCTCCGGCCGGGGCGGGGTTCTTTTTTGTTAAGAAGAAGGACGGTACTCTGCGCCCCTGCGTGGATTATCGAGGGCTGAATGACATAACGGTTAAGAATCGTTATCCGCTTCCCCTTATGTCATCAGCCTTCGAGATTCTGCAGGGAGCCAGGTGCTTTACTAAGTTGGACCTTCGTAACGCTTACCATCTCGTGCGCATCAGAGAGGGGGACGAGTGGAAAACGGCGTTTAATACTCCGTTAGGGCATTTTGAGTACCGGGTTCTGCCGTTCGGTCTCGCCAATGCGCCAGCTGTTTTTCAGGCATTAGTTAATGATGTTCTGAGAGACATGCTGAACATTTTTGTTTTTGTCTATCTTGACGATATCCTGATTTTTTCTCCGTCACTCGAGATTCATGTTCAGCACGTTCGACGTGTTCTACAGCGCCTTTTAGAGAATTGTCTCTACGTAAAGGCTGAGAAGTGCTCTTTTCATGTCTCCTCCGTTACTTTTCTCGGTTCTGTTATTTCCGCTGAAGGCATTCAGATGGATTCCGCTAAGGTCCAAGCTGTCAGTGATTGGCCCGTTCCAAGGTCACGTGTCGAGTTGCAGCGCTTTTTAGGTTTCGCTAATTTCTATCGGCGTTTCATTCGTAATTTCGGTCAAGTTGCTGCCCCTCTCACAGCTCTTACTTCTGTCAAGACGTGTTTTAAGTGGTCCGGTTCCGCCCAGGGAGCTTTTGATCTTCTAAAAGAACGTTTTACGTCCGCTCCTATCCTCGTTACTCCTGACGTCACTAGACAATTCATTGTCGAGGTTGACGCTTCAGAGGTAGGCGTGGGAGCCATTCTATCCCAGCGCTTCCAGTCTGACGATAAGGTTCATCCTTGCGCTTATTTTTCTCATCGCCTGTCGCCATCTGAGCGCAACTATGATGTGGGTAACCGTGAACTGCTCGCCATCCGCTTAGCCCTAGGCGAATGGCGACAGTGGTTGGAGGGGCGACCGTTCCTTTTGTCGTTTGGACAGACCATAAGAACCTTGAGTACATCCGTTCTGCCAAACGACTTAATGCCCGTCAAGCTCGTTGGGCGTTGTTTTTCGCTCGTTTCGAGTTTGTGATTTCTTACCGTCCGGGTAGCAAGAACACCAAGCCTGATGCCTTATCCCGTCTGTTTAGTTCTTCTGTGGCTTCTACTGATCCCGAGGGGATTCTTCCTTATGGGCGTGTTGTCGGGTTAACAGTCTGGGAATTGAAAGACAGGTTAAGCAAGCACTCACGCACACTGCGTCGCCGCGCGCTTGTCCTAGTAACCTCCTTTTCGTTCCTGTTTCCACTCGTCTGGCTGTTCTTCAGTGGGCTCACTCTGCCAAGTTAGCGGGTCATCCCGGTGTTCGAGGCACTCTTGCGTCTATTCGCCAGCGCTTTTGGTGGCCGACTCAGGAGCGTGACACGCGCCGTTTCGTGGCTGCCTGTTCGGACTGCGCGCAGACTAAGTCGGGTAACTCTCCTCCTGCCGGTCGTCTCAGACCGCTCCCCATTCCTTCTCGACCATGGTCTCACATTGCCTTAGACTTCATTACCGGTCTGCCTTTGTCTGCGGGGAAGACTGTGATTCTGACGGTTGTCGATAGGTTCTCTAAGGCGGCACATTTCATTCCCCTCGCTAAACTTCCTTCCGCTAAGGAGACGGCACAAATCATTATTGAGAATGTATTCAGAATTCATGGCCTCCCGTTAGACGCCGTTTCAGACAGAGGTCCGCAATTCACGTCACAGTTTTGGAGGGAGTTCTGTCGTTTGATTGGTGCGTCCGTCAGTCTCTCTTCCGGGTTTCATCCCCAGTCTAACGGTCAAGCAGAGAGGGCCAATCAGACGATTGGTCGCATACTACGCAGCCTTTCTTTCAGAAACCCTGCGTCTTGGGCAGAACAGCTCCCCTGGGCAGAATACGCTCACAATTCGCTTCCTTCGTCTGCTACCGGGTTATCTCCGTTTCAGAGTAGTCTGGGTTACCAGCCTCCTCTGTTCTCATCCCAGCTTGCCGAGTCCAGCGTTCCCTCCGCTCAAGCGTTTGTCCAACGTTGTGAGCGCACCTGGAGGAGGGTGAGGTCTGCACTTTGCCGTTACAGGGCACAGACGGTGAGAGCCGCCAATAAACGCAGGATTAAGAGTCCAAGGTATTGTTGCGGCCAGAGAGTGTGGCTTTCCACTCGCAACCTTCCTCTTACGACAGCTTCTCGTAAGTTGACTCCGCGGTTCATTGGTCCGTTCCGTGTCTCCCAGGTCGTCAATCCCTGTCGCTGTGCGACTGCTTCTTCCGCGACATCTTCGTCGCGTCCATCCTGTCTTCCATGTCTCCTGTGTTAAGCCCTTTCTTCGCACCCCCGTTCGTCTTCCCTCCCCCCTCCCGTCCTTGTCGAGAGCGCACCTATTTACAAGGTACATAAAATTATGGACATGCGTTCTCGGGGACGGGGTCACCAATACCTAGTGGATTGGGAGGGTTACGGTCCTGAGGAGAGGAGTTGGGTTCCGTCTCGGGACGTGCTGGACCGTTCGCTCATCGATGATTTCCTCCGTTGCCGCCAGGATTCCTCCTCGAGTGCGCCAGGAGGCGCTCGGTGAGTGGGGGTACTGTCATGTTTGTCATTTATTGTCATGTCTTGTCCCTGTGCTCCCCATGCTATTCGTTTCCCTCTGCTGGTCTTGTTTGGTTCTATCCCCTCTCTCCCCCTCCCTCTCTCACTCTCTCGCTCTCTCTTCTCTCTGTCGTTCCGTTCCTGCTCCCAGCTGTTCCTATTCCCCTAATCATCATTTAGTCTTCCCACACCTGTTCCCGATCCTTTCCCCTGATTAGATTCCCTATTTATTCCTTTGTAATCCGTTCCTGTTCCGTCGGTTCCTTATATTGTATATTCCATGCTGTGATTGCGTTTCGCCCTGTCCTGTCGTGTTTTTTGCCGTGATTGTGTATCACCCTGTTCTGTCGTGTTTTGTGCCTTCATCAGACGCTGCGTGTGAGCAGGTGTCTCAGTCGACTACGGCCTGCGCCTACCCGAAGCGACCTGCAGTCTGTGGCCGCTTCTCCAGTTGTTTTTCCCCTCTACAAATCTAGAGGATGTCAGTTATTCCGTTTTGAACATTATTAAACTCTGCTTCTGTTAAGTCGCTTTTGGGTCCTCTTTTACCAGCATGATAGCTGACTGCATCTGTGATCCATGTGGTATTTTCATATGATTTGTTTTATGTTTCAGGAACCATGGCCCTCTGATTTAAAACACGTTTGACTGGGATTGATTTATAAGGGCTTGGCACAATGCTATGGTCCAACCAGAAGGATTCCCTCTCTACCATGTATGGTGCTATTATGTTGTTGCACTGAATTACTAGTAGAAGAAATTCAGAAATGGCACAAAATCAAAATGTAGGTTAAAAATGATATTGTTCTTATTAATAATGTCCCTGTTATCCTTATCCAGAAAAAGGACCAACCCACATAGTTAAAAATATTAGCTCTGATCCATTGCGGGGACAAAGTCACCAGATGCTTGCTGAGCGTGCATTCAGTTGTGTTGAGGTCTGTCGTGCTCCAGCTCTATTTCTGCCCCATGCAGCCTCCTTCCTTCTCCATTCTCCCTCTGCGCTGGGTCTCTGGGCCCCTATTAATCACCACGTGACGAGAGGAGAGGGAGAGGGAGGGAAAAGTTTGACAGAAATCAGAAATAACATTTAGCATTTTAAATAGCTGCCCAATCAACCGATCCCCATTAATTAAAGGACACGGCCCATCACAGCTGAACTGAAATCTCACTCAAATTGATTGTAAAACAGAGAGGTAGAATTCTATTTTTTCTCCCTCACGGTAAACCACGTAACCTGGGCTACAGACTTCATCATAATTGGATGAGGACGATTTATGCTGGGCAGAGCGAGAGCATTGATATGGAACCCCCCTGACTGAGTCAGTCAGTGAGGTATAGTAAGTGGATTTCATACACTGGTCAGTTATTAACTCACATCCATCCCCATCTCCATCCCATCTCGGAGGATGAATTATCAATGACTTATTCTGGCATTGTTGCGTAATTGAGGAGAGTTTAATATGCAAACCATTTATTTAGTGGAGCTGAAGTTGGAACCAGATGTGAAGGGGAATAGGATAATCATGTGCTCGAAGACTGAAACCACAGCCAACAGAATACACAGTATCCTGCTCTAAAGTGTGAGGTGCGCAAGCCTCAAGCCTATCCTATATGACCAGTGGAAAGAATTTCCATTTAGAAGTACACCACCAGCATGTGTGGGCGACCTGTAGTACTATGGCTGTTGCATGCTGGGATTCTGCTCCTGGCAATCTACTCCCGACTGTTCCCCAGCTACCTTCCCTCCATCTTCAGCCTTGCGACTTTTCCCCAGAGACACCTTATTGTTTGAAGAAAACTTTCCACAGTGTTCTGTCTGACTTTTCAGTGGAATGGAGGTTGGCACTTTGGCTTGGACTGAGTGCAGTGAAGTGAACAGCTGAGAGAAAGGAAGGCGTTAAAAATACATTCACAAATGGCTTTTAACAGATCGACTGCGACAGCAGCGTTGTACCAATGGCCTCCTCCCTAAAGCTTTCTCGTACAAATTGTGACAGCACCTGTTTTTTGTAGACAGCGGGGTATCCTAGCTGTAGTGGTGCATGGGTAAAATCACCGGGAAGCCAGAAAAATAAGCCATATTACCCCCTAAAAAAATATATACAGATGTTTAGCAGAGGTTATTACAGGTGTAGAGAAATGCTTGTGTACTCTGGTGTTGAAGGCTGAGCTGTAGTCAATGAACAGCATTCTTACATAGGTATTCCTCTTGTCCAGATGGGATAGGGCAGTGAGCAGTGCTATGGTGATTGCATCATCCATGGATCTATTGGGGCGGAATAAGAATTGCAGTGAGTCTAGGGTGTCGGGTAAGATGAAGGTAATATGATCCTTAACTAGCCGCTCAAAGCACTTCATGATGAGAGAAGTGAGTAATACAGGGTGATAGTCATTTAGTTCAGTTACCTTTGCTTTCTTGGGTACATTAAAAATGGTGGACATCTTGAAGCAAGTTGGGTCAGCAGACTGGGATAGGGAGAGATTGAATATGTCCGTAAACACTCCAGCCAGCTGATCTGCGCATGCTCTGAGGACACGGCTAGGGATGCCGTCTGGGCCGGCTGGTGTTGTGATAATTGCGTCGTTTGCTCTATAATCTGTTAGTTCATATGCCTTGCGACCATGATATATAGGGCTAAAGGCCAAGACAATAGGAAGACACAGTGGCAGAATCAATTTAAACACATTTGTTTCATCACAAAACTGGAGAACAACCTCTGTCCGGTGAAGTCCACAAAGCATATTACATGTAACAAACAGTTACAAGACCTACAGTATGGTCAAGCAAGTTAATGTTTCCAACATTTTCGGACAACTAAACAACTATTGATTTTGAACCACAGAGAGTTATCACAAGTCGCAAAGAAAACAAGAGCTGCCTCCACTATTCAAGCACCATTTCAACTTGCAACATTTCAACATCATCAAATCACCTATGCTTAGTCTAATACAGTGACAACTAAAAGATACCAAAAACAATTTAGTCTCATCAACGTAAGCTAAATATGATGTGGCTGTCCATGGTTCTGATTTATGTGTGTGTGCGTACGATTGTGCAAGTAGAAAAACATGTTAACTCCCCATACTTGTAGAGAAACGCAAATTCCATCCTCTCTTTCATGTTGATGAAATGGTTTATCACTCTGTCATACACTACACACTTAATTGTGGTTGTCATAGGCTACCTGGCTAAAATGCTTGCTCGCTAGCCTAACTTCCACTCATGGAAAACGTTAGGTAGTTAACATTAGACTTCTACATATTGAACGTCCATCCTCTCAGGCCAGGGGCACAATGTATGTTAATGTTCGGATCAGAATCGGTAATATAATCCTCAGCCAGTTCAGGGAATTAAGTAAAACCACAAGTCCAAATCCCTGAGTGGCGCAGCAGTCTAAGGCATTGCATCATAGTGCTAGAGGCGCCACAACAGACCCTGGTTTGATCCCGGGCTGTATCACAACTGCCATGATCGGGAACCCCACAGGCCGGTGCACAATTGGCCCAGCGTTGTCCAGGTTAGGGGAGGGTTTGGTCAGGATCATTGGACCGAATCAAATCAAATCAAATTTGTATTTGTCACATACACATGGTTAGCAGATGTTAATGTGAGTGTAGCGAAATGCTTGTGCTTCTAGTTCCGACAATGCAGTGATAACCAACAAGTAATCTAACTAACAATTCCAAAAGTACTGTCTTATACACAGTGTAAGGGGATAAAGAATATGTACATAAGGATATATGAATGAGTGGTGGTACAGAGCAGCATACAGTAGATGGTATCGAGTACAGTATATACATATGAGATGAGTATGTAGACAAAGTAAACAAAGTGGCATAGTTAGTGGCTAGTGATACATGTATTACATAAGGATGCAGTCGATGATGTAGAGTACAGTATATACTTATGCATATGAGATGAATAATGTAGGGTAAGTACATTATATAAGGTAGCATTGTTTAAAGTGGCTAGTGATATATTTACATCATTTCCCATCAATTCCCATTATTAAAGTGGCTGGAGTTGGGTCAGTGTCAATGACAGTGTGTTGGCAGCAGCCACTCAATGTTAGTGGTGGCTGTTTAACAGTCTGATGGCCTTGAGATAGAAGCTGTTTTTCAGTCTCTCGGTCCCAGCTTTGATGCACCTGTACTGACCTTGCCTTCTGGATGATATAATAATATAATATAATAAATAATAGTGGGGTGAACTGGCAGTGGTTCGGGTGGTTGATGTCCTTGATGATCTTTATGGCCTTCCTGTAACATCGGGTGGTGTAGGTGTCCTGGAGGGCAGGTAGTTTGCCCCCGGTGATGCGTTGTGCAGACCTCACTACCCTCTGGAGAGCCTTACGGTTGAGGGCGGAGAAGTTGCCGTACCAGGCGGTGATACAGCCCGCCAGGATGCTCTCGATTGTGCATCTGTAGAAGTTTGTGAGTGCTTTTGGTGACAAGCCAAATTTCTTCAGCCTCCTGAGGTTGAAGAGCCGCTACTGCGCCTTCTTCACGACGCTGTCAGTGTGAGTGGACCAATTCAGTTTGTCTGTGATGTGTATGCCGAGGAACTTAAAACTTGCTACCCTCTCCACTACTGTTCCATCGATGTGGATAGGGGGGTGTTCCCTCTGCTGTTTCCTGAAGTCCACAATCATCTCCTTAGTTTTGTTGACGTTGAGTGTGAGGTTATTTTACTGACACCACACTCCGAGGGCCCTCACCTCCTCCCTGTAGGCCGTCTCGTCGTTCTTGGTAATCAAGCCTACCACTGTTGTGTCGTCCGCAAACTTGATGATTGAGTTGGAGGCATGCATGGCCACACAGTCATGGGTGAACAGGGAGTACAGGAGAGGGCTCAGAACGCACCCTTGTGGGGCCCCCGTGTTGAGGATCAGCGGGGAGGAGATAATATAATAATAATATATGCCATTTAGCAGACGCTTTTATCCAAAGCGACTTACAGTCATGTGTGCATACATTCTACGTATGGGTGGTCCCGGGGATCGAACCCACTACCCTGGCGTTACAAGCGCCATGCTCTACCAACTGAGCTACAGAAGGACCATGTTGTTGCCTACCCTCACCACCTGGGGGCGGCCCGTCAGGAAGTCCAGTACCCAGTTGCACAGGGCGGGGTCGAGACCCATTGTCTCTAGCTTGATGACGAGCTTGGAGGGTACTATGGTGTTGAATGCCGAGCTGTAGTCGATGAACAGCATTCTCACATAGGTATTCCTCTTGTCCAGGTGGGTTAGGGCAGTGTGCAGTGTGGTTGAGATTGCATCGTCTGTGGACCTATTTGGGCGGTAAGCAAATTGGAGTGGGTCTAGGGTGTCAGGTAGGGTGGAGGTGATATGGTCCTTGACTAGTCTCTCAAAGCACTTCATGATGACGGAAGTGAGTGCTACGGGGCGGTAGTCGTTTAGCTCATTTACCTTAGCTTTCTTGGGAACAGGAACAATGGTGGCCCTCTTGAAGCATGTGGGGACAGCAGACTGGTATAGGGATTGATTGAATATGTCCGTAAACACACCTGCCAGCTGGTCTGCGCATGCTCTGAGGGCGCGGCTGGGGATGCCGTCTGGGCCTGCAGCCTTGCGAGGGTTAACACGTTTAAATGTCTTACCTCGGCTGCAGTGAAGGAGAGACCGCATGTTTTCGTTGCAGGCCGTGTCATTGGCACTGTATTGTCCTCAAAGCGGGCAAAAAAGTTATTTAGTCTGCCTGGGAGCAAGACATCCTGGTCCGTGACTGGGCTGGGTTTCTTCTTGTAGTCCGTGATTGACTGTAGACCCTGCCACATGCCTCTTGTGTCTGAGCCGTTGAATTGAGATTCCACTTTGTCTCTGTACTGACGCTTAGCTTGTTTAATAGCCTTGCGGAGGGAATAGCTGCACTGTTTGTATTCAGTCATGTTGCCAGACACCTTGCCCTGATTAAAAGCAGTGGTTCGCGCTTTCAGTTTCACGCGAATGCTGCCATCAATCCACGGTTTCTGGTTTGGGAATGTTTTTATCGTTGCTATGGGAACGACATCTTCGACGCACGTTCTAATGAACTCGCACACCGAATCAGCGTATTCGTCAATGTTGTTGTCTGATGCAATACGAAACATATTCCAGTCCACGTGCTGGAAGCAGTCTTGGAGTGTGGAGTCAGCTTGGTCTGACCAGCGTTGGACAGACCTCAGCGTGGGAGCCTCTTGTTTTAATTTCTGCCTGTAGGCAGGGATCAACAAAATGGAGTCGTGGTCAGCTTTTCCGAAAGGGGGGCGGGGCAGGGCCTTATCTGCGTCGCGGAAGTTAGAGTAACAATGATCCAGGGTTTTACCACCCCTGGTTGCGCAATCGATATGCTGATAAAATTTAGGGAGTCTTGTTTTCAGATTAGCTTTGTTAAAATCCCCAGCTACAATGAATGCAGCCTCCGGATAAATGGTTTCCAGTTTGCAAAGAGTTAAATAAAGTTCGTTCAGAGCCATTGATGTGTCTGCTTGGGGGGGGTATATACGGCTGTGATTATAATCGAAGAGAATTCTCTTGGAAGATAATGTGGCCTACATTTGATTGTGAGGAATTCTAAATCAGGTGAACAGAAGGATTTGAGTTCCTGTATGTTTCTTTCATCACACCATGTCTCGTTAGTCAAAAGGCATACGCCCCCGCCCCTCTTCTTACCAGAAAGATGTTTGTTTCTGTCGGTGCGGTGCGTGGAGAAACCCGTTGGCTGCACCGCATCGGATAGCGTCTTCCCAGTGAGCCATGTTTCCGTGAACGTTGCAGTCTCTGATGTCCCTCTGGAATGCTACCCTTGCACGGATTTCGTCAACCTTGTTGTCAAGAGAGTTGACATTGGCAAGAAGAATGCTGGGGAGTGGTGCGAGATGTGCCCTTGTTCTGAGTCTGACCAGAAGACCGCTACGTTTCCCTCTTTTTCGCAGTCGTTTTCTTGGGTCGCTGCATGCGATCCATTCCGTTGTCCTGTTTGTAAGGCAGAACACAGGATCCGCGTCGCGGAAAACATATTCTTGGTCGTACTGATGGTGAGTTGACGATGATCTTATATTCAGTAGTTCTTCTCGACTGTATGTAATGAAACCTAAGATGACCTGGGGTACTAATGTAAGAAATAACACGTAAAAAAAAACAAAAAACTGCATAGTTTCCTAGGAACGCGAAGCGAGGCGGCCATCTCTGTCGGCGCCGGAACTAGTCCATCATTGTAAAATAAGAATTTGTTCCAAACTGACCTTCCAAGTTAAATAAAACATAAAGCTGGTTAGCAGGCCATCTGAGGACACCATTCAAGTTACAGAAACATTTCAACATCATCAAATCACCTATGCTTAGTCTAATACAGTGACAACTAAAAGATACCAAAAACAATTTAGTCCCATCAACGTAAGCTAAATATGATGTGGCTGTCCATGGTTCTGATTTATGTGTGTGTGCGTACGATTGTGCAAGTAGAAAAACATGTTAACTCCCCATACTTGTAGAGAAACGCAAATTCCATCCTCTCTTTCATGTTGACGAAATGGTTTATCACTCTGTCATACACTACACACTTAATTTTGGTTGTCATAGGCTACCTGGCTAAAATGCTTGCTCGCTAGCCTAACTTCCACTCATGGAAAACGTTAGGTAGTTAACATTAGACTTCTACATATTGAACGTCCATCCTCTCAGGCCAGGGGCACAATGTATGTTAATGTTCGGATCAGAATCGGTAATATAATCCTCAGCCAGTACAGGGAATTAAGTAAAACCACAAGTCCAAATCCCTGAGTGGCGCAGCAGTCTAAGGCATTGCATCATAGTGCTAGAGGCGCCACAACAGACCCTGGTTTGATCCCGGGCTGTATCACAACTGCCATGATCGGGAATCCCACAGGCCGGTGCACAATTGGCCCAGCGTCGTCCAGGTTAGGGGAGGGTTTGGTCGGGGTCATTGGACCATCATTGTAAAATTAGAATTTGTTCCAAACTGACCTTCCAAGTTAAATAAAACATAAAGCTGGTTAGCAGGCCATCCGAGGACAACAACACAACGAGATGAAACAATTCAAGATGTTTCTGTCAATGACGTATTCCTCTTGATGCATTGTGTTAGGAGTGACTCAAATCCAAACTGGCTTCCCTTGACAATTTTTGGGGTGTGCCAGGACCATTCACAGTTTAGCTCAACGCTATTATTAAAAAATAATAATAATCAAGGGAGACCAAATGCTCACTGGCTTCCCTTGCATTCAATGCTACGGGTGGCAACAATGTCATACTCTTTTGGATCAGACAGCATCAGATAGATGGCCTACACATACAGAGACAGAGGGGCGCTGTTTCCCTTGCTCTGAAGCTTTCTCCGCTGAGATACATTCAGAAAGTACTCAGACCCCTTGACTTTTTCGACATTTTGTTACGTTAGAACCTTATTCTAAAACTGATTCAATTGTTTTTTTCCATCCCCAATCCACAAACAATACCCCATGATGACAAACAAAAAACTGAAATATCATAATTTGCATAAGTATTCAGAACCATTTACTCAGTACTTTGTTGAAGCACCTTTGGCAGTGATTACAGCCTCAAGTCTTATTGAGTATGACGCTACAAGCTTGGCACACCTGTAGTTGTGGAGTTTCTCCTATTCTTCTCTGCAGATCCTCTCAAGTACTGTCAGGTTGGTTGGGGGCGTTGCTGCATGACATGTTCAAGTCCGGACTCTGGCTGGGCCACTCAAGGACATTCAGAGACTTTTCCCGAAGCCACTCCTGCGTTGTCTTGGCTGTGTTCTTAGGGTTGTTCTCTTGTTGGATGGTGAACCATCGCCCCAGTCTGAGGTCCTGAGTGCTCTTAAGCAGGTTTTTATCAAGGATCTCTCTGTACTTTGCTCTATCCATCTTTCCCTCGATCCTGACTAGTCTTCCAGTCACTGCCACTGAAAAACATCCCTACAGCATGATGCTGCCACCACCATGCTTCAACGTAGGGATGATGCCAGGTTTCGTCTAGATGTGACGCTTGGCATTCAGGCCAAAGAGTTCAATCTTGGTTTCATCAGACCAGAGAATCTTGTTTGTCATGGTCGGAGAGTCCTTTAGGTGCCTTTTGGCAAACTCCAAGCGGACGGTCATGTGTCTTTTACTGAGGAATGGCTTCCATCTGGCCACTCAATTATAAAGGCCTGATTGGTGTAGTGTTGCAGAGATGATTGTCATTCTGGAAGGTTCTGCCATCTCCACAGAGGAACTCTGGAGCACAGTCAGAGTGACCATCAGGATCTTCTCGCCCGATAGCTCAGTTTGGTCAGGGGGCCAGCTCTAGGAAGAGTCTTGGTGGTTTCAAACATCTTCCATTTAAGAATGATGATGGCCACAGTGTTCTTAGGGACCTTCAATGGTGCAAAAATGTTGCCTCGACACGTTCCTGTCTAGGAGCTTTAAGGACAATCCTTCGACCTCATGGCTAGGTTTTTGCTCTGACATACACTGTCAACTGTGGCACAGGTGTGTGCCTTTCCAAATCATGTCCAATCAATTGAATTTACCACAAGTGGACTCCAATCAAGTTACAGAAACATTTCAAGGA
The DNA here is from genome assembly GCF_021184085.1 of Oncorhynchus gorbuscha. Classification (NCBI taxonomy): domain Eukaryota; kingdom Metazoa; phylum Chordata; class Actinopteri; order Salmoniformes; family Salmonidae; genus Oncorhynchus; species Oncorhynchus gorbuscha. Next base: position 14,203 of record NW_025745441.1, read on the forward strand.
TGGTCAATGTTAACAGGATGCACCTGAGCTCGATTTTTGAGTCTCATAGCAAAGGGTCTTAATACTTATGCCAATAAGGTATTTCTGTATTTTTTTTCTTAATACATTTTCACAAAAAAAACGTAACCTGTTTTTGCTTTGTAATTATGGGGTATTGTGTTTCGATTGATGAGGATTTCTATTCATTTAATCCATTTTAGAATAAGGGTGTAACATTACATTTACATTTAAGTCATTTAGCAGACGCTCTTATCCAGAGCGACTTACAAATTGGTGCATTCACCTTATGACATCCAGTAGAACAGTCACTTTACAATAGTGCATCCAAATCTTAAAGGGGGGGGTGAGAAGGATTACTTATCCTATCCTAGGTATTCCTTAAAGAGGTGGGGTTTCAGGTGTCTCCGGAAGGTGGGGATTGACTCCGGTGTCCTGGCGTCGTGAGGGAGTTTGTTCCACCATTGGGGGGCCAGAGCAGCGAACAGTTTTGACTGGGCTGAGCGGGAACTGTACTTCCTCAGTGGTAGGGAGGCGAGCAGGCCAGAGGTTGTTGAACGCAGTGCCCTTGTTTGGGTGTAGGGCCTGATCAGAGCCTGGAGGTACTGAGGTGCCGTTCCCCTCACAGCTCCGTAGGCAAGCACCATGGTCTTGTAGCGGATGCGAGCTTCAACTGGAAGCCAGTGGAGAGAACAGAGGAGCGGGGTGACGTGAGAGAACTTGGGAAGGTTGAACACCAGACGGGCTGCGGCGTTCTGGATGAGTTGTAGGGGTTTAATGGCACAGGCAGGGAGCCCAGCCAACAGCGAGTTGCAGTAATCCAGACGGGAGATGACAAGTGCCTGGATTAGGACCTGCGCCGCTTCCTGTGTGAGGCAGGGTCATACTCTACGGATGTTGTAGAGCATGAACCTACAGGAACGGGCCACCGCCTTGATGTTAGTTGAGAACGACAGGGTGTTGTCCAGGATCACACCAAGGTTCTTAGCGCTCTGGGAGGAGGACACAATGGAGTTGTCAACCGTGATGGCGAGATCATGGAACGGGCAGTCCTTCCCCGGGAGGAAGAGCAGCTCCGTCTTGACGAGGTTCAGCTTGAGGTGGTGATCCGTCATCCACACTGATATGTCTGCCAGACATGCAGAGATGCGATTCGCCACCTGGTCATCAGAAGGGGGAAAGGAGAAGATTAATTGTGTGTCGTCTGCATAGCAATGATAGGAGAGACCATGTGAGGTTATGACAGAGCCAAGTGACTTGGTGTATAGCGAGAATAGGAGAGGGCCTAGAACAGAGCCCTGGGGACACCAGTGGTGAGAGCGCGTGGTGAGGAGACAGATTCTCGCCACGCCACCCTGGTAGGAGCGACCTGTCAGGTAGGACGCAATCCAAGCGTGGGCCGCGCCGGAGATGCCCAACTCGGAGAGGGTGGAGAGGAGGATCTGATGGTTCACAGTATCAAAGGCAGCCGATAGGTCTAGAAGGATGAGAGCAGAGGAGAGAGAGTTAGCTTTAGCGGTGCGGAGCGCCTCCGTGATACAGAGAAGAGCAGTCTCAGTTGAATGACTAGTCTTGAAACCTGACTGATTTGGATCAAGAAGGTCATTCAGAGAGAGATAGCGGGAGAGCTGGCCAAGGACGGCACGTTCAAGAGTTTTGGAGAGAAAAGAAAGAAGGGATACTGGTCTGTAGTTGTTGACATCGGAGGGATCGAGTGTAGGTTTTTTCAGAAGGGGTGCAACTCTCGCTCTCTTGAAGACGGAAGGGACGTAGCCAGCGGTCAGGGATGAGTTGATGAGCGAGGTGAGGTAAGGGAGAAGGTCTCCGGAAATGGTCTGGAGAAGAGAGGAGGGGATAGGGTCAAGCGGGCAGGTTGTTGGGCGGCCGGCCGTCACAAGACGCGAGATTTCATCTGGAGAGAGAGGGGAGAAAGAGGTCAGAGCACAGGGTAGGGCAGTGTGAGCAGAACCAGCGGTGCCGTTTGACTTAGCAAACGAGTATCGGATGTCGTCAACCTTCTTTTCAAAATGGTTGACGGAGTCATCTGCAGAGAGGGAGGAGGGGGGGGGGAGGATTCAGGAGGGAGGAGAAGGTGGCAAAGAGCTTCCTAGGGTTAGAGGCAGATGCTTGGAATTTAGAGTGGTAGAAAATGGCTTTAGCAGCAGAGACAGAGGAGGAAAATGTAGAGAGGAGGGAGTGAAAGGATGCCAGGTCCGCAGGGAGGCGAGTTTTCCTCCATTTCCGCTCGGCTGCCCGGAGCCCTGTTCTGTGAGCTCGTAATGAGTTGTCGAGCCACGGGGCGGGAGGGGAGGACCGAGCCGGCCTGGAGGATAGGGGACATAGAGAGTCAAAGGATGCAGAAAGGGAGGAGAGGAGGGTTGAGGAGGCATAATCAGGAGATAGGTTGGAGAATGTTTGAGCAGAGGGAAGAGATGATAGGATGGAAGAGGGGAGAGTAGCGGGGGAGATAGAGCGAAGGTTGGGACGGTGCGATACATTACATTTACATTTAAGTCATTTAGCAGACGCTCTTATCCAGAGCGACTTACAAATTGGTGCATTCACCCTATGACATCCAGTGGAACAGTCACTTTACAATAGTGCATCTAAAACTTAAGGGGGGTGAGAGGGACTACTTATCCTATCCTAGGTATTCCTTAAAGAGGTGGGGTTTCAGGTGTCTCCGGAAGGTGGTGATTGACTCCGCTGTCCTGGCGTCGTGAGGAGTTTGTTCCACCATTGGGGGCCAGGGCAGCGAACAGTTTTGACTGGGCTGAGCGGGAGCTGTACTTCCTCAGTGGTAGGGAGGAGAGCAGGCCAGAGGTGGATGAACGCAGTGCCCTTGTTTGGGTGTAGGGCCTGATCAGAGCCTGGAGGTACTGAGGTGCCGTTCCCCTCACAGCTCCGTAGGCAAGCACCATGGTCTTGTAGCGGATGCGAGCTTCAACTGGAAGCCAGTGGAGAGAACGGAGGAGCGGGGTGACGTGAGAGAACTTGGGAAGGTTGAACACCAGACGGGCTGCGGCGTTCTGGATGAGTTGAAGGGGTTTAATGGCACAGGCAGGGAGCCCAGCCAACAGCGAGTTGCAGTAATCCAGACGGGAGATGACAAGTGCCTGGATTAGGACCTGCGCCGCTTCCTGTGTGAGGCAGGGTCGTACTCTGCGGATGTTGTAGAGCATGAACCTACAGGAACGGGCCACTGCCTTGATGTTGGTTGAGAACGACAGGGTGTTGTCCAGGATCACACCAAGGTTCTTAGCGCTCTGGGAGGAGGACACAATGGAGTTGTCAACCGTGATGGCGAGATCATGGAACGGGCAGTCCTTCCCCGGGAGGAAGAGCAGCTCCGTCTTGCCGAGGTTCAGCTTGAGGTGGTGATCCGTCATCCACACTGATATGTCTGCCAGACATGCAGAGATGCGATTCGCCACCTGGTCATCAGAAGGGGGAAAGGAGAAGATTAATTGTGTGTCGTCTGCATAGCAATGATAAGAGAGACCATGTGAGGTTATGACAGAGCCAAGTGACTTAGGGGCAGTGTGGGAGGTGTTGAATGAGAGCGAGAGGGAAAAGGATACAAGGTAGTGGTCGGAGACTTGGAAGGGAGTTGCAATGAGGTTAGTGGAAGAACAGCATCTAGTAAAGATGAGGTCGAGCGTATTGCCTGCCTTGTGAGTAGGGGGGGAAGGTGAGAGGGTGAGGTCAAAAGAGGAGAGGAGTGGAAAGAAGGAGGCAGAGAGGAATGAGTCAAAGGTAGACATTGGGGAGGTTAAAGTCGCCCAGCACTGTGAGAGGTGAGCCGTCCTCAGAAAAGGAGCTTATCAAGGCATCAAGCTCATTGATGAACTCTCCGAGGGAACCTGGAGGCCGATAAATGATAAGGATGTTAAGCTTGAAAGGGCTGGTAACTGTGACAGCATGGAATTCAAAGGAGGCGATAGACAGATGGGTAAGGGGAGAAAGAGAGAATGACCACTTGGGAGAGATGAGGATCCCGGTGCCACCACCCCGCTGACCAGAAGCTCTCGGGGTGTGCGAGAACACGTGGGCGGACGAAGAGAGAGAGTAACATAACAAAATGTGGAAAAAGTCAACGGGTCTGAATACTTTCTGAATACTTACATTCAGCCGAATTGAAGGAAAATGATCAAACACAGAGAGACAAAAGACAAATTATTTTGTGTTTTTTTTCCTTTTTGGGGGGGGCCTGGCTTCCCTTGGCATCCATGAATACACGCCACTGTGTCCAAGTATTAATTAACACAACGTTCTATGTTGAACCTTGAATAGAAGAACTCACAGGACTAGGCGGAATAATTATCATATCACACAATTCTTGTAGCCTACATTAAAGCCAATGCATGAGAATTGTGAATACAAAATGTACTTTTCCTGACCAATGAGTGGAAAATGTAAATGTCCCATACCTCGAGTCAATTTCCCCTTCTTACGTTTCATATGTTGAGGCCTGATAAAGTGATAACTATGCTATATACAACTTGTTAAACCATCAGAGCCAGAGGAAATATATTATAAATAAGCAGGAAAGTAACAGAGTGGTGATAACATTTCCCCTACTGTTTGGGGAGGATGCGTGGCTAATGAAATGGACCATACGGGAGACATACTGCTGATACAGGGGTAAGTACAGAGTTACTGCTGCTCCTCACCTCTCCCGGGCAAGACTTAGGCATAACTAGGAGCAGCCTACGGATGGGCCCCTCCATATTCACCATCCACCATCCAACCTCTTATCTAAAAACCACTAATAACAGCCAGACTATGGGTTGCCTTGCATTGCCTTCTCAAGTGCATCAGCCATCCGCAAGAGGCACACGTATGTTCCACTCTGAGCTGTTTTAATCAGGGGAGGGCGTGGCATCACACTGCAGAGCCATACATCCTGCAGATTGTTCATAATCAGCCCATCCTGAGAGGAGCCAGGCAGCTACACAGGCCTGTCGTTCCAGCAGCAATTAGCATACCGGTACGCTAATAAGGATGTGTGTGGAACTCTTCATAGTAATTAAAGTGTTGACTCACAAAAGGGTTCTGAGGGTTGGATACAACAGCTCATCGATTATTGCGAAGAGAGGAACAAAATCCCAAATCCCCTATTACAGGCGCTGAGTCACTGGCTTACTGGTGCTCCTCCATGCCGTCCCTAGAAGGGGTGCATCACTTGAGTGGGTTGAGTCACTGACGTGATCTTCCTGTCTGGGTATGGCACCCCCCCCCCCCGTCGGTTCTGCCGTGGGGGCGATCTTTGCGGGCTATACTCGACCTTGTCTCAGGATGGTAAGTTGGTGGTTGAAGATATCCCTCTAGTGGTGTAGGGGCTGTGCTTTGGCAAAGTGGGCGGGGTTATATCCTGCCTGTTTGACCCTGTCTGGGGCTATCATCGGATGGGACCACAGTGTCTCCTGACCCCTCCTGTCTCAGCCTCCAGTATTTATGCTGCAGTAGTTTATGTGTCGGGGGGCTAGGGTCAGTATGTTATATCTGGAGTACTTCTCCTGTCCTATCCGGTGTCCTGTGTGAATTGAAGTATGCTCTCTCTAATTCTCTCTTTCTCTCTTTCTTTCTCTCTCTCTGAGGACCTGAACCCTAGGACCATGCCTCAGGACTACCTGGCATAATGACTCCTTGCTGTCCCCAGTCCACCTGGCCGTACTGCTGCTCCAGTTTCAACTGTTCTGCCTGCGGCTATGGAACCCTGGCCTGTTCACAGGACGTGCTACCTGTCCCAGACCTGCTGTTTTCAACTCTCTAGAGACAGCAGGAGCGGTAGAGATACTCTTAACTATCGGCTATGAAGAGCCAACTGACATTTACTCCTGAGGTGCTGACTTGCTACACCCTCGACAACTACTGTGAATATTATTATTTGACCATGCTGGTCATTTATGAACATTTGAACATCTTGGCCATGTTCTGTTATTATCTCTACCTGGCACAGCCAGAAGAGGACCGGCCAGCCCTCATAGCCTGGTTCCTCTCTAGGTTTCTTCCTAGGGCTTTTAGGCTGGGTTTCTGTATAGCACTTTGAGATATCAGCTGATGTAAGAAGGGCTATATAAATACATTTGATTTGATTTGATATACAGCCGGAATATAGTTGTGAAGTCAGTGAAGCTATCGAATAAAGTGTTTCTGTTGAGTGAATCGCCTCCATGAAAAGAAACAAGAGAGATATAAATATGACAGTCAATGGGTCAATGTCTTTGTTGTTTCAAGCCCTCCAGATGGCCCATTAAGTGAAGAATCAAGATTTAACAACAACAATTATGTTAAGATCCCAACAGTATGACCAGAATTTAAACACCTGCAGAGGTCCTTACAACTAATTTAGCACCAATCCTTTGAGTGAGACAATAACTCAGGACAAATTATATGAAGAAACTCAATAAAAATTTTGCCAAGTGATAAAACAGAACAACACAAACCACTGCACCTTCTGGGCACAGTGGAAATAAGGCCTCATTAGGCAGATGGAAATGATTCAAATGAGTTAATATGAAGTAGTCCCCCAGTGCAAGGCTGTATGGGTAAAAAGAGCAGAGTTTAGATTATTTGCTCATAGCCCAAAAAAAACATTCAAAATAAGATGAAAATAGAGAGAGAAAAAAAACTGTACATGCAGAGTTGAGGTTTAAACATATAAAAGAAAACAGGCTTATGAAAACCTCCAAGTGAATAAATGATAGCATGCTGTGTTTAACTTACATGCCAAAAGCTATAGAAGTCTTATCAAGTTGTAAAGTGACCACCTTGTGACCGCCTTGATCTGTTTACAATCAAAACCAAATCCTATCCATAAAACCTCATGCTCATGGTATATTTAAATAAGATAACAAGACTTATAACATTCCACCACATTACTACTTCTACTGTATCCCCATCCTCTCAAATCAAAAACCTAGCCATTGGGTAGGCTAGATAGCTTCATTGATTCAATCCATGTCTATTTCCCTTAGCCAGTAGCTTATCTAGTCCTAGAATCATAATAGAATAGAAAAGATGTCAGGGACAAGAGGCTGGGAAGGGATGGGGGAATGTTCCTCTCTGGTAACACCTAGTCCTAATGTCTCCTCTCCTTTATCGTGTTTTAATAAAGTAATGTCATTGTAACAGCTTTGGGTGTCTATTCATGTGGCTGTTCCTGGGAACTACATAGCCATCCCCGATCTCCTACTACACCACTTTGTCCTGGCGGTACCTTGACCCCCCTTTATTATCATCATCTCTGAGTTCCATTTCCAGTCATTTCCCAGATAAATACAGTGACTCCATTCTTCAATTTGTTCCTGGCATTGCCTGCAGACATGATATTGATTTACTATTTTTTCCTACACAGCTTATGGCTTTGTCCAGACATATTGAAAAAACACAATAGCGAAAAGCAGTAAATCTGCAATTTACACTTCCTCCTGCACAACAATGTGCTTGCATCATCTCCATTTTTCAGGTTGCAGGCCTTGAGTGTGCTGTCATAAAGCCACAGATAGCCCATGTGATGTTATTAGATACACATGCTGTGTAAGAAACAGATTTGGTTTATGGAACACTCCCATCATCCCTCCATTCCCCATCCATATCCAGTGCTATAATTATACTTAAAGGCATTTTTATTCCACTTTCAGACCGTTTTTAAATAAGAAGCACCAAACCCAGGCATATCTTCAAAGTGCAGTTATGTCGCTGTAACTTTGAGAAAAAGAGTGGGGGATATGCAAATCTGATGGCGTCCTATAAACATGATGGTGACTTCCTCTTTTGTTTGTCATCCACAAGTAGGCTACTCGTATGAATCAAATCAAATCAAAGTTTATTTGTCACGTGCGCCGAATACAACAGGCTCTAACCAATAGTGCAAAAAGGTATTACGTGAACAATAAGTAGGTAAAGAAATAAAACAACAGTAAAAAGACAGGTGATATACAGTAGCGAGGCTATAAAAGTAGCGAGGCTATAAAGTAGCGAGGCGACATACAGACACCGTTTAGTCAGGCTGATTGAGGTAGTATGTACATGTAGATATGGTTAAAGTGACTATTCATATATGATGAACAGAGAGTAGCAGTAGCGTAAAAGAGGGGTTGGCGTGTGGTGGGTGGGACACAATGCAGATAGCCTGGTTAGCCAATGTGCGGGAGCCCTGGTTGTTTGGCCCAATTGAGGTAGTATGTACATGAATGTATAGTTAAAGGGACTATGCATAAATGATAAACAGAGAGTAGCAGCAGCTTAAAAATAGGGGTTGGGGGAGGCACACAATGCAAATAGTCCGGGTAGCCATTTGATTACCTGTTCAGGAGTCGTATGGCTTAAAAACTGTTGAGAAGCCTTTTTGTCCTAGACTTGGAACTCCGGTACCGCGTGCCATACGGTAGTAGAGAGAACAGTCTATGACTAGAGTGGCTTGGGTCTTTGACCATTTTTTGGGCCTTCCTCCGACACCGCCTGGTGTAAAGGTCCTGAATGGCAGGCAGCTTAGCCCCAGTGATGTACTGGGCCGTACACACTACCCTCTGTAGTGCAT
>NW_025745442.1:5000-15000 GCF_021184085.1 Oncorhynchus gorbuscha
TATACTGTTGGGTGGTCTGTTGGGTGGTCTGTTGGGTGGTCTGTTGGGTGGTCTCCAGAACATATATACTGTTGGGTGGTCTGTTGGGTGGTCTGTTGGGTGGTCTCCAGAACATATATACTGTTGGGTGGTCTGTTGGGTGGTCTGTTGGGTGGTCTGTTGGGTGGTCTGTTGGGTGGTCTCCAGAACATATATACTGTTGGGTGGTCTGTTGGGTGGTCTGTTGGGTGGTCTGTTGGGTGGTCTGTTGGGTGGTCTGTTGGGTGGTCTCCAGAACATATATACTGTTGGGTGGTCTGTTGGGTGATCTCCAGAACATATATAATGTTGGATGGTCTCCAGAACATATATACTGTTGGGTGGTCTGTTGGGTGGTCTGTTGGGTGGTCTGTTGGGTGGTCTGTTGGGTGGTCTCCAGAACATATATACTGTTGGGTGGTCTGTTGGGTGGTCTGTTGGGTGGTCTCCAGAACATATATACTGTTGGGTGGTCTGTTGGGTGGTCTGTTGGGTGGTCTGTTGGGTGGTCTCCAGAACATATATACTGTTGGGTGGTCTGTTGGGTGGTCTGTTGGGTGGTCTGTTGGGTGGTCTGTTGGGTGGTCTCCAGAACATATATACTGTTGGGTGGTCTGTTGGGTGGTCTCCAGGTCATATATAATGTTGGATGGTCTCCAGAACATATATAATGTTGGGTGGTCTGTTGGGTGGTCTCCAGAACATATATACTGTTGGGTGGTCTGTTGGGTGGTCTCCAGGTCATATATAATGTTGGGTGGTTTTGGAATGAGATGTTCGAGGAGCAGGTATCCACATGTAGTGTATGTCTGGAACACCGAATCGAAAAAAAATCACAATATCAAATCACAATACAAATAAAATCTTGAGAATTGTAAGGATCGCAATACATAACGTATCGGCACCTAAGTGTTGTGATATCATATTGTGAGGTCCCTGGCAATTCTCAGGCCTAACACACACACACAGAGACACAGACACAGACACAGACACACGCACACAGAGACACAGACACAGACACACGCATATAGACACACGCACCCAGACACAGACACAGACACAGACACACGCACCCAGACACAGACACAGACACAGACACACAGACACACGCACACAGACACACAGACACACGCACACAGACACAGACACACACAGACACAGACACACGCACACAGACACACAGACACACGCACACAGACACAGACACACACAGACACAGACACAGACACAGACACAGACACAGACACAGACACAGACACAGACACACGCACACAGACACACACACACAGAGACACAGACACAGACACACGCACACAGACACACGCACCCAGACACAGACACAGACACAGACACACGCACCCAGACACAGACACAGACACAGACACACGCACACAGACACACACACACAGAGACACAGAGACACAGACACAGACACACGCACACAGACACACACACACAGAGACACAGACACAGACACACGCACACAGACACACACACACAGAGACACAGACACAGACACACGCACACAGACACACACACAGAGACACAGACACAGACACAGACACACGCACACAGAGACACAGACACAGACACACGCACACAGACACACACACACAGAGACACAGACACAGACACAGACACACGCACACAGACACACGCACCCAGACACAGACACAGACAAATTTCGCCCCTCCATACATTTTCAAGCTGACAGGTGACAGTCAGAACATGGACAACAGACACACGGCCACCCCTTCGGTTCATTGGAACCAAAGCTGAAAGCTGCCTAATTCAGTTGCTTGGCAATGATTCGTGTACACTCCTTTTCTCCCTGACAGGTTTCACATTTCTCATCATTTAACCCATCATGGCAATTTGTCTCCTTCAGTTACTGTGAAAAGTACTTTTTTCATTTCACTGAGGGCAACAACGAGGAAAAAAGGGACCATCTATCAGACATTGGTTTTCGTCGCTCGAGTGTTGGTGTTTGATAAATAATATAATAATATATGCCATTTAGCAGACGCTTTTATCCAAAGCGACTTACAGTCATGTGTGCATACATTCTACGTATGGGTGGTCCCGGGGATCGAATCCACTACCCTGGCGTTACAAGCGCCATGCTCCACCAACTGAGCTACACATGACCACGCGTCAGTTTTACGAGGGTATGTTTGGCGACGTGAGTGAAGGAGGCATTGTTGCGAAATAGGAAGCCGATTCTAGATGTAATTTTGGATTGGGGATGTTTAATATGAGTCTGGAAGGAGAGTTTACAGTCTAGCCAGACACCTAGTTATTTGTAGTTGTCCACATATTCTAAGTCAGAACCATCAAGAGTAGTGATGCTAGTCAGGCGGGCGAGCAGCGATCGGGTGAAAAGCATGCATTTAGTTTTACTAGCGTTTAAGAGCGGTTGGAGGCCACCACAGTCTTTGCCCGCCTCCGTGGCCTCTTTAGAGCTGCCGACCTCGGACTGGGGACCCTAGCAACGGGTCCCAAATGGACGGGAGATTCCAGCAGCACCTGAGTAACGGACGGCTCTGGCAGCTCCTGACTGACCGGCGGCTCTGGCAGCTCCTGACTGACCGGCGGCTCTGGCAGCTCCTGACTGACCGGCGGCTCTGGCAGCTCCTGACTGACCGGCGGCTCTGGCAGCTCCTGACTGACCGGCGGCTCTGGCAGCTCAGGACAGACGGGCGGCTCTGGCAGCTCAGGACAGACGGGCGACTCTGGCAGCTCAGGACAGACGGGCGGCTCTGGCAGCTCCTGACTGACCGGCGGCTCTGGCAGCTCAGGACAGACGGGCGGCTCTGGCAGCTCAGGACAGACGGGCGACTCTGGCAGCTCAGCACAGACGGGCGACTCTGGCAGCTCAGCACAGACGGGCGACTCTGGCAGCTCAGGACAGACGGGCGACTCTGGCAGCTCAGGACAGACGGGCGACTCTGGCAGCTCAGGACAGACGGGCGACTCTGGCAGCTCAGCACAGACGGGCGACTCTGGCAGCTCAGCACAGACGGGCGACTCTGGCAGCTCAGCACAGACGGGCGACTCTGGCAGCTCAGCACAGACGGGCGACTCTGGCAGCTCAGCACAGACGGGCGACTCTGGCAGCTCAGCACAGACGGGCGACTCTGGCAGCTCAGCACAGACGGGCGACTCTGGCAGCTCAGGACAGACGGGCGACTCTGGCAGCTCAGGAAAGACGGGGGGCTCTGGCAGCTCAGGAAAGACGGGTGGCTCTGGCAGCTCAGGAAAGACGGGCGGCTCTGGCAGCTCAGGACAGACGGGCGACTCTGGCAGCTCAGGAAAGACGGGCGACTCTGGCAGCTCAGGAAAGACGGGCGGCTCTGGCAGCTCAGGAAAGACGGGCGGCTCTGGCAGCTCAGGACAGACAGTACACTACCACCCTACAGTACACTACCACACTACAGTACACTACCACACTACAATACACTATCACACTACAGTACACTATCACACTACAGTACACTATCACACTACAGTACACTACCACACTACAGTATTACCGCACTACAGTACACTGCCACACTACAGTACACTACCACACTACAGTACACTACCACACTACAGTACACTACCACACTACAGTACACTACCACACTACAGTACACTACCACACTACAGTATAATAACACACTACAGTACACTACCACACTATAGTACACTACCACACTACAGTACACTACCACACTACAGTACACTATCACACTACAGTATTACCACACTACAGTACACTATCACACTACAGTATTACCACACTACAGTACACTATCACACTACAGTATTACCACACTACAGTACACTATCACACTACAGTATTACCACACTACAGTATTACCACACTACAGTATTACCACACTACATTACACCACCACACTACAGTACACTATCACACTACAGTACACTATCACACTACAGTACACTATCACACTACAGTACACTACCACACTACAGTATTACCACACTACAGTACACGTCCACACTACAGTACACTACCACACTACAGTATTACCACACTACAGTACACGTCCACACTACAGTACACTACCACACTACAGTATTACCACACTACAGTACACTACCACACTACAGTATTACCACACTACAGTACACTACCACACTACAGTACACGTCCACACTACAGTACACTACCACACTACAGTATTACCACACTACAGTACACGTCCACACTACAGTACACTACCACACTACAGTATAATAACACACTATAGTACACTACCACACTACAGTATAATAACACACTACAGTACACTACCACACTATAGTACACTACCACACTACAGTACACTACCACACTACAGTACACTATCACACTACAGTATTACCACACTACAGTACACTATCACACTACAGTATTACCACACTACAGTACACTATCACACTACAGTATTACCACACTACAGTATTACCACACTACAGTATTACCACACTACATTACACCACCACACTACAGTACACTATCACACTACAGTACACTATCACACTACAGTACACTATCACACTACAGTACACTACCATACTACAGTACACTATCACACTACAGTACACTACCACACTACAGTACACTACCACACTACAGTATTACCACACTACAGTACACGTCCACACTACAGTACACTACCACACTACAGTATTACCACACTACAGTACACTACCACACTACAGTATTACCATACTACAGTATTACCATACTACAGTACACTACCACACTACAGTACACTACCACACTACAGTATTACCATACTACAGTACACTACCACCCTACAGTACACTACCACACTACAGTACACTACCACACTACAGTATTACCACACTACAGTATTACCACACTACAGTACACCACCACACTACAGTACACTACAACACTACAGTACACTACCACACTACAGTACACTACCACACTACAGTACCACACTACTACACTACACTACCACACTACCACACTACTACACTACACTACTACACTACACTACCACACTACCACACTACTACACTACACTACTACACCACTAGACTACCACACTACACTACTACACTACTACACTACTACACTACCACACTACAATACTACACTACCACACTACCACACTACACTACTACACTACCACACTACAACACTACCACACTACTACACTACACTACCACACTACCACACTACTACACTACACTACTACACTACACTACCACACTACCACACTACTACACTACACTACTACACCACTAGACTACCACACTACACTACTACACTACTACACTACCACACTACTACACTACCACACTACTACACTACCACAATACTACACTACCACACTACCTTAATACTACATTACACTACTACACTACACTACCACACTACTACACTACACTACTACACCACTAGACTACCACACTACACTACTACACTACTACACTACTACACTACCACACTACCACACAACACTACTACACTACCACACTACTACACTACACTACCACACTACCACACTACTACACTTCCACACCACTACACCACTACACTACACTACCACACCACTACACTACACCATTACACTACACTACCACACCATTACGCTACACCACTACAGTACACGTCCACACTACAGTACACTATCACACTATAGTACACTACCACACAATAGTACACTACCACACTACAGTACACTACCACACTACAGTACACTACCACACTACAGTATTACCACACTACAGTACACTATCACACTACAGTATTACCACACTACAGTACACTATCACACTACAGTATTACCACACTACGGTATTACCACACTACAGTACACTACCACACTACAGTACACTACCACACTACAGTATTACCACACTACAGTATTACCACACTACAGTACACGTCCACACTACAGTACACTACCACACTACAGTATTACCACACTACAGTACACTATCACACTACAGTACACGTCCACACTACAGTACACTACCACACTACAGTATTACCATACTACAGTACACTACCACACTACAGTACACTACCACACTACAGTACACTATCACACTACAGTACACTACCACAATACAGTACACTACCACACTATAGTACACTACCACACTACAGTATAATAACACACTATAGTACACTACCACACTACAGTATAATAACACACTATAGTACACTACCACACTACAGTATACCACACTACAGTATAATAACACACTATAGTACACTACCACACTACAGTATAATAACACACTATAGTACACTACCACACTACAGTATAATAACACACTATAGTACACTACCACACTACAGTACACTACCACACTACAGTATAATAACACACTATAGTACACTACCACACTACAGTATTACCACACTATAGTACACTACCACACTACAGTATAATAACACACTACAGTACACTACCACACTACAGTATTACCATACTACAGTACACTACCACCCTACAGTACACTACCACACTACAGTACACTACCACACTACAGTATTACCACACTACAGTATTACCACACTACAGTACACCACCACACTACAGTACACTACAACACTACAGTACACTACCACACTACAGTACACTACCACACTACAGTATTACCACACTACAGTACACTACCACACTACAGTACCACACTACTACACTACACTACCACACTACCACACTACTACACTACACTACACTACTACACTACCACACTAACACACTACTACACTACACTACTACACCACTAGACTACCACACTACACTACTACACTACTACACTACTACACTACCACACTACAATACTACACTACCACACTACCACACTACTACACTACCACACTACACTACTACACTACTACACTACCACACTACAACACTACCACACTACTACACTACACTACCACACTACCACACTACTACACTACACTACTACACTACACTACCACACTACCACACTACTACACTACACTACTACACCACTAGACTACCACACTACACTACTACACTACTACACTACCACACTACACTACTACACTACCACACTACACTACTACACTACCACACTACTACACTACCACACTACCACAATACTACACTACCACACTACCTTAATACTACATTACACTACTACACTACACTACCACACTACCACACTACTACACTACACTACTACACCACTAGACTACCACACTACACTACTACACTACTACACTACCACACTACTACACTACACTACCACACTACCACACTACTACACTGCCACACCACTACACCACTACCACACTACACTACCACACCACTACACTACACTACCACACCATTACGCTACACCACTACACTACTACACTACTATACTACCACACCACTACACTACCACACCACTATACCACTACAGAGAGAGGGCAGAGGAGTAGAGAGAGAGAGAGAGAGAGAGAGAGAGAGAGAGAGAGAGAGAGAGAGAGAGAGAGAGAGAGAGAGAGAGAGAGAGAGACAGACAGAGAGAGACAGAGAGAGACAGAGAGAGAGACAGAGAGAGAGACAGAGAGAGAGACAGAGAGACAGAGAGAGACAGATAGAGACACAGAGAGAGAGAGAGAGAGAGAGAGAGAGAGAGAGAGAGAGAGAGAGAGAGAGAGAGAGAGAGAGAGAGAGAGAGAGAGAGACAGAGAGAGAGACAGAGAGACAGAGAGAGACAGATAGAGACACAGAGAGAGAGAGAGAGAGACAGAGAGAGAGAGAGAGAGAGAGAGAGAGAGAGACCACACTACCACATTACTACACTACAATACTACACTACCACACTACTACACTACCACACTACTACACTACACTACCACACTACCACACTACTACACTACACTACCACTTTACACTACTACACTACACTACCACACTACCACACTACTACACTACACTACTACACTACACTACCACACTACCACACTACTACACTACACTACTACACCACTAGACTACCACACTACCACACTACTACACTACTACACTGCACTACTACACTACCACACTACACTACCACACTACTACACTACCACACTACTACACTACACTACTACACCACTAGACTACCACACTACCACACTACTACACTACTACACTGCACTACCACACTACTACACTACCACACTACACTACCACACTACACTACTACACTACCACACTACTACACTACACTACTACACCACTAGACTACCACACTACCACACTACTACACTACCACACTACACTACTACACTACACTACCACACTACCACAATACTACACTACACTACCACACTACCACACTACTACACTACACTACCACACTACCACACTACTACACTGCACTACTACACTACCACACTACACTACTACACTACTACACTACCACACTACACTACCACACTACTACACTACACTACCACACTACCACACTACTACACTGCACTACTACACTACCACACTACACTACCACACTACTACACTACTACACTACCACACTACTACACTACCACACTACCACACTACTACACTGCACTACTACACTACCACACTACACTACCACACTACTACACTACACTACCACACTACCACACTACTACACTGCACTACTACACTACCACACTACACTACTACACTACACTACCACACTACCACACTACTACACTGCACTACTACACTACCACACTACACTACTACACTACTACACTACTACACTACTACACTACCACACTACTACACTACTACACTACCACACTACTACACTACCACACTACTACACTACCACACTACCACACTACTACACTACCACACTACTACACTACCACACTACTACACTACCACACTACTACACTACCACACTACTACACTACTACACTACCACACTACTGCACTACTACACTACCACACTACCACACTACTACACTACCACACTACTACACTACCACACTACCACACTACTACACTACACTACCACACTACCACACTACTACACTACCACACTACCACACTACTACACTACCACAATACTACATTACACTATTACACTACCATACTACTACACTACCACACTACCACACTACTACACTACACTACCACACCACTATACCACTACAGAGAGAGAGCAGAGGAGTAGAGAGAGAGAGAGACAGAGAGAGAGCAGAGGAGTAGAGAGAGAGAGAGACAGAGAGAGACAGAGAGAGAGAGAGAGAGACAGAGAGAGAGAGAGACAGAGAGAGAGACAGAGAGAGACAGAGAGAGAGAGAGAGACAGAGAGAGAGAGAGACAGAGAGAGAGAGAGACAGAGAGAGACAGAGAGAGAGAGAGACAGAGAGCGACAGAGAGACAGAGAGAGAGAGAGAGAGAGAGAGAGAGAGAGAGAGAGAGAGAGAGAGAGAGAGAGAGAGAGAGAGAGAGACAGAGACAGAGAGAGAGACAGAGAGAGACAGAGAGAGAGAGAGAGAGAGAGAGAGAGAGAGAGAGAGAGCATGCTGAAGGAGAAAGGGGATCTCACACTGAGACAAACAGACACCACTGAGGCGGCCTGCTGAGGTAAACTCAGAGAGAGAAGGGGGGAACAGAGAGAAAGATAAGGGGGCAGGGATAGAGGGATAAATAGACCGAATACAGAGAGAGGATGAGAGAGACAGAGAGACATAAGGAGAGAGACATAAGGAGAGAGACAGACCTTACAGAGAGGATGAGAGAGACAGAGAGACATAAGGAGAGAGACATAAGGAGAGAGACAGACAGAGAGGATGAGAGAGACAGAGAGACATAAGGAGAGAGACAGACAGACAGAGAGGATGAGAGAGACAGAGAGACATAAGGAGAGAGACATAAGGAGAGAGACATGTAGAGAGGATGAGAGAGACAGAAGGAGGATGAGGGGAGAGACATAAGGAGAGAGACATGTAGAGAGGATGAGGGAGACAAAAGGAGAGGATGAGGGAGACAGAGAG
>NW_025745442.1:20000-22706 GCF_021184085.1 Oncorhynchus gorbuscha
ACTAGAGACCTATTCCCTATATAGTGCACTACTTTAGACCAGAGCCCTATTCCCTATATAGTGCACTACTTTAGACCAGAGCCCTATTCCCTATATAGTGCACTACTTTAGACCAGAGCCCTATTCCCTATATTGTACACTAATTTTGACCAGGGCCCTATTCCCTATATAGTACACTACTTTAGACCAGAGCCCTATTCCCTATATAGTACACTACTTTAGACCAGAGCCCTATTCCCTATATAGTACACTACTTTAGACCAGAGCCCTATTCCCTATATAGTACACTACTTTAGACCAGAGCCCTATTCCCTATATAGTACACTAATTTAGACCAGAGCCCTATTCCCTATATAGTACACTACTTTAGACCAGAGCCCTATTCCCTATATAGTGCACTACTTTAGACCAGAGCCCTATTCCCTATATAGTGCACTACTTTAGACCAGAGCCCTATTCCCTATATAGTGCACTACTTTAGACCAGAGCCCTATTCCCTATATAGTACACTACTTTAGACCAGAGCCCTATTCCCTATATTGTACACTACTTTAGACCAGGGCCCTATTCCCTATATAGTACACTACTTTAGACCAGAGCCCTATTCCCTATATAGTACACTACTTTAGACCAGAGCCCTATTCCCTATATAGTGCACTACTTTAGACCAGAGCCCTATTCCCTATATAGTGCACTACTTTAGACCAGAGCCCTATTCCCTATATAGTGCACTACTTTAGACCAGAGCCCTATTCCCTATATAGTACACTACTTTAGACCAGAACCCTATTCCCTATATAGTACACTACTTTAGACCAGGGCCCTATTCCTATATAGTACACTACTTTAGACCAGAGCCCTATTCCTATATAGTGCACTACTTTAGACCAGAGCCCTATTCCTATATAGTGCACTACTTTAGACCAGAGCCCTATTCCCTATATAGTGCACTACTTTAGACCAGAGCCCTATTCCTAAATAGTACACTACTTTAGACCAGAACCCTATTCCCTATATAGTACACTACTTTAGACCAGAGCCCTATTCCCTATATAGTACACCACTTTAGACCAGAGCCCTATTCCCTATATAGTACACTACTTTAGACCAGAGCCCTATTCCCTATATAGTGCACTACTTTAGACTAGAGCCCTATTCCCTATATAGTGCACTACTTTAGACCAGAGCCCTATTCCCTATATAGCACTACTTTAGACCAGAGCCCTATTCCCTATATAGTGCACTACTTTAGACTAGAGACCTATTCCCTATATAGTGCACTACTTTAGACCAGAGCCCTATTCCCTATATAGTGCACTACTTTAGACCAGAGCCCTATTCCCTATATAGTACACTACTTTAGACCAGAGCCCTATTCCCTATATAGTACACTACTTTAGACCAGAACCCTATTCCCTATATAGTACACTACTTTAGACCAGGGCCCTATTCCCTATATAGTACACTACTTTAGACTAGAGACCTATTCCCTATATAGTGCACTACTTTAGACCAGAGCCCTATTCCCTATATAGTGCACTACTTTAGACCAGAGCCCTATTCCCTATATAGTGCACTACTTTAGACCAGAGCCCTATTCCCTATATTGTACACTACTTTAGACCAGGGCCCTATTCCCTATATAGTACACTACTTTAGACCAGAGCCCTATTCCCTATATAGTACACTACTTTAGACCAGAGCCCTATTCCCTATATAGTACACTACTTTAGACCAGAGCCCTATTCCCTATATAGTACACTACTTTAGACCAGAGCCCTATTCCCTATATAGTACACTAATTTAGACCAGAGCCCTATTCCCTATATAGTACACTACTTTAGACCAGAGCCCTATTCCCTATATAGTGCACTACTTTAGACCAGAGCCCTATTCCCTATATAGTGCACTACTTTAGACCAGAGCCCTATTCCCTATATAGTGCACTACTTTAGACCAGAGCCCTATTCCCTATATTGTACACTACTTTAGACCAGGGCCCTATTCCCTATATAGTACACTACTTTAGACCAGAGCCCTATTCCCTATATAGTACACTACTTTAGACCAGAGCCCTATTCCCTATATAGTGCACTACTTTAGACCAGAGCCCTATTCCCTATATAGTGCACTACTTTAGACCAGAGCCCTATTCCCTATATAGTGCACTACTTTAGACCAGAGCCCTATTCCCTATATAGTACACTACTTTAGACCAGAACCCTATTCCCTATATAGTACACTACTTTAGACCAGGGCCCTATTCCCTATATAGTACACTACTTTAGACCAGAGCCCTATTCCCTATATAGTGCACTACTTTAGACCAGAGCCCTATTCCCTATATAGTGCACTACTTTAGACCAGAGCCCTATTCCCTATATAGTACACTACTTTAGACCAGAGCCCTATTCTCTATATAGTGCACTACTTTAGACCAGAGCCCTATTCCCTATATAGTACACTACTTTAGACCAGAGCCCTATTCCCTATATAGTGCACTACTTTAGACCAGAGCCCTATTCCCTATATAGTGCACTACTTTAGACCAGAGCCCTATTCCCTATATAGTACACTACTTTAGACCAGAGCCCTATTCCATATATAGTACACTACTTTAGACCAGAGCCCTATTCCCTATATAGTGCACTACTTTAGACCAGAGCCCTATTCCTATATAGTGCACTACTTTAGAACAGAGCCCTA
>NW_025745443.1:0-22449 GCF_021184085.1 Oncorhynchus gorbuscha
CTCTATCACCCATTGACGATTGAAGCCAAGCAAACTTCCCAGGTCTTGAGGTCAGTGAGTTATCTAGCCACCCAGAGGAGTCAGGCCTAATCATTCCAGAGAAAGAAAAGCTCCGAACTAGCTGTCTATCTATTATTAATTAACGGACAGACACATTGGGTCTGTGTTTACACAGGCAGCTCAAAAGACCAATTAGTGGCAAAATATCAGAATTGGGCTGCCTGTTTAAATGCAGCCGTAGACACATTCATTGGGCCATACTCAGTACCAATGCAACATTTTCACTATTTTCTTGCAAGAAGGAATAAAGCGTACAAGTTGTAGTTGGCGTACTGAGCCCACAAGGATGAACCATGAACAATATTCAGTGGCATGTCACAGTGACTGAACTACACAGGATCCTGCTTACTGAATTTCATTAACTCATACTGATATTCCTGCTTACTGAATTTCATTAACTCATACTGATATTCCTGCTTACTGAATTTCATTAACTCATACTGATATTCCTGCTTACTCAGATTCATTAACTCATACTGATATTCCTGCTTACTGAATTTCATTAACTCATACTGATATTCCTGCTTACTGAATTTCATTAACTCATACTGATATTCCTGCTTACTGAATTTCATTAACTCATACTGATATTCCTGCTTACTGAATTTCATTAACTCATACTGATATTCCTGCTTACTGAATTTCATTAACTCATACTGATATTCCTGCTTACTGAATTTCATTAACTCATACTGATATTCCTGCTTACTGAATTTCATTAACTCATACTGATATTCCTGCTTACTGAATTTCATTAACTCATACTGATATTCCTGCTTACTGAATTTCATTAACTCATACTGATATTCCTGCTTACTGAATTTCATTAACTCATACTGATATTCCTGCTTACTGAATTTCATTAACTCATACTGATATTCCTGCTTACTGAATTTCATTAACTCATACTGATATTCCTGCTTACTGAATTTCATTAACTCATACTGATATTCCTGCTTACTCAGATTCATTAACTCATACTGATATTCCTGCTTACTGAATTTCATTAACTCATACTGATATTCCTGCTTACTGAATTTCATTAACTCATACTGATATTCCTGCTTACTCAGATTCATTAACTCATACTGATATTCTGCTTACTGAATTTCATTAACTCATACTGATATTCCTGCTTACTGAATTTCATTAACTCATACTGATATTCCTGCTTACTGAATTTCATTAACTCATACTGATATTCCTGCTTACTCAGATTCATTAACTCATACTGATATTCCTGCTTACTGAATTTCATTAACTCATACTGATATTCCTGCTTACTGAATTTCATTAACTCATACTGATATTCCTGCTTACTGAATTTCATTAACTCATACTGATATTCCTGCTTACTGAATTTCATTAACTCATACTGATATTCCTGCTTACTGAATTTCATTAACTCATACTGATATTCCTGCTTACTCAGATTCATTAACTCATACTGATATTCCTGCTTACTGAATTTCATTAACTCATACTGATATTCCTGCTTACTGAATTTCATTAACTCATACTGATATTCCTGCTTACTCAGATTCATTAACTCATACTGATATTCCTGCTTACTGAATTTCATTAACTCATACTGATATTCCTGCTTACTGAATTTCATTAACTCATACTGATATTCCTGCTTACTGAATTTCATTAACTCATACTGATATTCCTGCTTACTCAGATTCATTAACTCATACTGATATTCCTGCTTACTGAATTTCATTAACTCATACTGATATTCCTGCTTACTGAATTTCATTAACTCATACTGATATTCCTGCTTACTGAATTTCATTAACTCATACTGATATTCCTGCTTACTGAATTTCATTAACTCATACTGATATTCCTGCTTACTGAATTTCATTAACTCATACTGATATTCCTGCTTACTCAGATTCATTAACTCATACTGATATTCCTGCTTACTGAATTTCATTAACTCATACTGATATTCCTGCTTACTGAATTTCATTAACTCATACTGATATTCCTGCTTACTGAATTTCATTAACTCATACTGATATTCCTGCTTACTCAGATTCATTAACTCATACTGATATTCCTGCTTACTCAGATTCATTAACTCATACTGATATTCCTGCTTACTCAGATTCATTAACTCATACTGATATTCCTGCTTACTCAGAGTCATTAACTCATACTGATATTCCTGCTTACTCAGAGTCATTAACTCATACTGATATTCCTGCTTACTCAGAGTCATTAACTCATACTGATATTCTGTCGACAGACAGGAAGTGCATGTACCCACTAGACTCTGACATGCTCTCCACTCTCTGCTTCCGGACAATTTTTAATTACACCCCGGTTAAACATTCATTTTAATTTACCCTTTCTGATCCTTGAAGCGCAAAACACTTGAGTACTGATCGCCAGGAAAGGAGACATTAAGGTTGGCTGGTGAAGGTATTCAAAGTCGGGGTCGCGACCCCACAGAATTGCAGTGGGGTCTCAAATTTAATTATGTATAAAAAAAATAAAAAAATGGGCAACCAAGAATTAAGATCACAGATTATTTCATGGGACAATATACAAATGTTTTTGAGAAAGATAATTTGAAAAATGGAATGTTGAGTAAATGTATGTTATCTTGATTTCAAAGAGGAAAAATAAAAGGTTATATGTGAAAATCTAAATGTACAGATTTTAAGGTTGCGTCATTAGATGTGTGGTGGGGTGGGATTCCCCAGATATTCTGGCCTAAAAGAAATGGTATCTATGCCGAAAAAAGTTTGAATACCTCTGGGACAGGAGAGGCAGATCGAGTCACAGCAGTGTTCTCTACCATCACACCTCAAAATCCCCCTATAATGAAAGTCTATGGAGTCAGGGCTCCGGAGTAGCGCAGTGGTCTAAGGCACTGCATCTCAGTGCATAGAGGTGTCACTAGACACCCTGTTTCAAATCCAGGCTGAATCACATATTTAAATTTTACCTTTATTTAACCAGGCAAGTCAGTTAAGAACATCTGGTTGTGAATGTGAGTCCCATAGGGCGGTGCATAAATGGCCGGGGTATGCCGCCATTGTAAATAAGAATTTGTTCTTAACCGAGTTGCCAAGTTTATTTATTATTTTTTTTAAAAATAAAATACACCTGAGGAATAGATGACACCAGTATCTAAATAGACTGTCGTGACACAGAGTCACATAAATATAACCTCATTGCAACTCCCCTCCAAGTCTCCGACCACTGCCTTGTATCCTTTTCCCTCTCGCTCTCATCCAACACCTCCCACACTGCCCCTACTCGGATGGTATCGCGCCGTCCCAACCTTCGCTCTCTCTCCCCCGCTACTCTCTCCTCTTCCATCCTATCATCTCTTCCCTCCGCTCAAACCTTCTCCCACCTATCTCCTGATTCTGCCTCCTCAACCCTCCTCTCCTCCCTCTCTGCATCCCTTGACTCTCTATGTCCCCTATCCTCCAGGCCGGCTCGGTCCTCCCCTCCCGCTCCGTGGCTCGATGACTCATTGCGAGCTCACAGAACAGGGCTCCGGGCAGCCGAGCGGAAATGGAGGAAAACTCGCCTCCCTGCGGACCTGGCATCCTTTCACTCCCTCCTCTCTACATTTTCCTCCTCTGTCTCTGCTGCTAAAGCCACTTTCTACCACGCTAAATTCCAAGCATCTGCCTCTAACCCTAGGAAGCTCTTTGCCACCTTCTCCTCCCTCCTGAATCCTCCGCCCCTCCCCCTCTCTGCAGATGACTTCGTCAACCATTTTGAAAAGAAGGTCGACGACATCCGATCCTCGTTTGCTAAGTCAAACGACACCGCTGGTTCTGCTCACACTGCCCTACCCTGTGCTCTGACCTCTTTCTCCCCTCTCTCTCCAGATGAAATCTCGCGTCTTGTGACGGCCGGCCGCCCAACAACCTGCCCGCTTGACCCTATCCCCTCCTCTCTTCTCCAGACCATTTCCGGAGACCTTCTCCCTTACCTCACCTCGCTCATCAACTCATCCCTGACCGCTGGCTACGTCCCTTCCGTCTTCAAGAGAGCGAGAGTTGCACCCCTTCTGAAAAAACCTACACTCGATCCCTCCGATGTCAACAATTACAGACCAGTATCCCTTCTTTCTTTTCTCTCCAAAACTCTTGAACGTGCCGTCCTTGGCCAGCTCTCCCGCTATCTCTCTCTGAATGACCTTCTTGATCCAAATCAGTCAGGTTTCAAGACTAGTCATTCAACTGAGACTGCTCTCCTCTGTATCACGGAGGTGCTCCGCACTGCTAAAGCTAACTCTCTCTCCTCTGCTCTCATCCTTCTAGATCTATCGGCTGCCTTCGATACTGTGAACCATCAGATCCTCCTCTCCACCCTCTCCGAGTTGGGCATCTCCGGCGCGGCCCACGCTTGGATTGCGTCCTACCTGACAGGTCGCTCCTACCAGGTGGCGTGGCGAGAATCTGTCTCCTCACCACGCGCTCTCACCACTGGTGTCCCCCAGGGCTCTGTTCTTGGCCCTCTCCTATTCTCGCTATACACCAAGTCACTTGGCTCTGTCATAACCTCACATGGTCTCTCTTATCATTGCTATGCAGACGACACACAATTAATCTTCTCCTTTCCCCTTCTGATGACCAGGTGGCGAATCGCATCTCTGCATGTCTGGCAGACATATCAGTGTGGATGACGGATCACCACCTCAAGCTGAACCTCGGCAAGACGGAGCTGCTCTTCCTCCCGGGGAAGGACTGCCCGTTCCATGATCTCGCCATCACGGTTGACAACTCCATTGTGTCCTCCTCCCAGAGCGCCAAGAACCTTGGCGTGATCCTGGACAACACCCTGTCGTTCTCAACCAACATCAAGGCGGTGGCCCGTTCCTGTAGGTTCATGCTCTACAACATCCCAGAGTACGACCCTGCCTCACACAGGAAGCGGCGCAGGTCCTAATCCAGGCACTTGTCATCTCCCGTCTGGATTACTGCAACTCGCTGTTGGCTGGGCTCCCTGCCTGTGCCATTAAGCCCCTTCAACTCATCCAGAACGCCGCAGCCCGTCTGGTGTTCAACCTTCCCAAGTTCTCTCACGTCACCCCGCTCCTCCGTTCTCTCCACTGGCTTCCAGTTGAAGCTCGCATCCGCTACAAGACCATGGTGCTTGCCTACGGAGCTGTGAGGGGAACGGCACCTCAGTACCTCCAGGCTCTGATCAGGCCCTACACCCAAACAAGGGCACTGCGTTCATCCACCTCTGGCCTGCTCGCCTCCCTACCACTGAGGAAGTACAGCTCCCGCTCAGCCCAGTCAAAACTGTTCGCTGCCCTGGCCCCCCAATGGTGGAACAAACTCCCTCACGACGCCAGGACAGCGGAGTCAATCACCACCTTCCGGAGACACCTGAAACCCCACCTCTTTAAGGAATACCTAGGATAGGATAAGTAATCCCTCTCACCCCCCTAAGTTTTAGATGCACTATTGTTAAGTGACTGTCCCACTGGATGTCATAAGGTGAATGCACCAATTTGTAAGTCGCTCTGGATAAGAGCGTCTGCTAAATGACTTAAATGTAAATGTAAATGTAAATATGATATTAAGCCACTTGACCGACCGACTGACTGAATAGCCCTCTGCGGATGTGGGCATTTCTTACCTTACAGATATTTTCAAAGACTAGTTAGGGCTATTTCATGACCCTTTTTTTGTTGGTGTAGGGAGAGCTGTATTTGGGGAAAGCAATCGAATGGCAATTCCTGACGAATGCTAATTCCAACCAATGAGATTTTCAGCAAATGGCAATTCTAACAAATGGCAATTCCAGCGAATGGAGAGAACGAAGAGCAATCGCAATGGAACGAAGACAAAGAGATCAGTATCAGAGCAGATAAACAGATCCTCATCTGTGTTGTTTTCACTACAGGGGGTCTGTTCTTCACACGGCTGTCCGTCTTGTCCTCAGCAGCTGTCACTACACAGAACCCCCTGCAGTCACGACTCTCACTTCTTCACTCTGAGGCAACTAATCACTAGCATCCATCTTGTTTATACTGCCGCTTAAGTTTAAGATCAAGTTCCATTTCCACTGTAGAACACTGTCAGGGGCAGAACGAGGTAAGAGATGTCTAACTCCCTGTTTCTCCCTCTGCAGTTTGAGGTTGAATTTCATTTCCCATAGTCAACATGACTCAGTGGCAGAACGAGGTAAGAGATGTCTAACTCCCTGTTTCTCCCTCTGCAGTTTGAGGTCGAATTTCATTTCCCATAGTCAACATGACTCAGTGGCAGAACGAGGTTCCCATGTTGTTTCTCCCTCTGCAGTTTGTATAGTAGTCTAAACACTCAGTGGCAGAACGAGGTTCCCATGTCGTTTCTCCCTCTGCAGTTTGTATAGTAGTCTAAACACTCAGTGGCAGAACGAGGTTCCCATGTTGTTTCTCCCTCTGCAGTTTGTATAGTAGTCTAAACACTCAGTGGCAGAACGAGGTTCCCATGTCGTTTCTCCCTCTGCAGTTTGTATAGTAGTCTAAACACTCAGTGGCAGAA
The DNA here is from genome assembly GCF_021184085.1 of Oncorhynchus gorbuscha. Lineage (NCBI taxonomy): Eukaryota > Metazoa > Chordata > Actinopteri > Salmoniformes > Salmonidae > Oncorhynchus > Oncorhynchus gorbuscha. Next base: position 6,576 of record NW_025745443.1, read on the forward strand.
CGAGGTTCCCATGTTGTTTCTCCCTCTGCAGTTTGTATAGTAGTCTAAACACTCAGTGGCAGAACGAGGTTCCCATGTTGTTTCTCCCTCTGCAGTTTGTATAGTAGTCTAAACACTCAGTGGCAGAACGAGGTTCCCATGTTGTTTCTCCCTCTGCAGTTTGTATAGTAGTCTAAACACTCAGTGGCAGAACGAGCTGCAAGGTGAAATATGTATTTTCACAATGCGATGAATAAGGTGAAAAATATCTATAAACTCATGGAAGTATCCAATCGCACACTACGATAATTGGGCGAATTCCTTGACATACACTCAGAAATCACAGTCCTTTCATCATCCAGGTTATATTGATCCTTTGTTATAAACTGGGGAGAGAAATACCAGGTTTAGACAAAGGCTACAGTATCAATCCAATGCATTCAGTGGAGGAGAAATGTTTCATTAAGAATCTTTAGTGTTCTTTTCCCAGAAGGTTATTCCAGATCGTTAGAGTTCATTAACACGTCTGTTAGATTCTCTAAGCGTATCTGACTCGTGTTTTGTTTTAAATTGCCAATTTGAGTCTTAAAATGTCACATTTGGATAGCCACCGCAAATGAGCATGAGACACGTGGTGATTTCTGAGTTGTGTGTTGGTTTATGACGTTTTTGTTGTTGTTGTGGTAATGTGTATGTGTCCATGTTTTTGTGTGTTTTTGTTCTGTGATCTCACCAACACTATCTGGAGGTGTAGAGTATTGTATAGTGCCCATGATGTAGACTACCTAGAGGACCTAATGGGACCATCATTATCAACAGCTACAACAAGTTAGTTACAATCAATAGATATAGTGACAGAGCTGGATACAGTGTGGGCGGATGGCATGGAATGGGAGCCTCGCCCGCATCCTAATTATCATTAATTAAAGCCAACAACCATTCTGGTTGTCTATTGTCTCATTTGAGGAAAAACACTTAACTGGTGTTGGTGCAGCTTCTAAAAAACCACAAGGTCGATTTTATGTTTTTATATTTTATATTTTATGTCGTCACAATTTGTATATATTGATGGATGAGTACAGGATGGGAAAAAAAAGTGGAATGTTAGAAACGAAATGGCTTCAACCTCTGAAGCTTTAAAATATTGTGTTGTGCACAGGTAAAACTCACTAAAATATACATTTCCTCAGTCATACAATGCTGTAAATGGGATCATGCGTTTTGTTTTGTTTGTTGCTGATTCGTGAAGATAGTTGAATATCTGATGATCATCTGCAGGCGATTTTCCAAATAAAGTGTTGTGGACTCAGTGTTATCCACCCAAAGCCATACTGTAGCAACCAAGCATCTATTTAGTCCTGACTGACTGACGTGGGTGATGACGGATGATGACGGACTCAGCTGTAGGTGACAGAGAGACGAGGACAGACCTCAGGCCCGAGGCCAAGGTGACACAGCGTGTGGCGAGACAGTACTGAGAAGTGAGAGAACCTACTTCCAGGTGCAGTATCACTGACTCTCCATCAGTATCAGTTAGTATCTCACTCCAAGCTCAAGGACATGACGATTGAGACAGCCGGAGAGTCAGTGGGTTCTCCTCCCTTCTCCCTTGGCAGCCATCTTGCCAAAAACAGTATCTGGTGTGACAGGAGCTTTTCTCTCCCCCTGTGGAGGGTGGTGTGAACTCCGTCTGTTTCAGAAAATGGCCAGCCCCGAGAGTGAGTTGATGCTGAAAACAAAAGAAGCCGATTCTTGTGAAAAACATTTCTGGTGCGGTGTTGAGGGTCGGGCATCTTCTTTCTTTTGGGACTTTGTTTTCTCCACAGAGCCTTGTTGTTCTGGGAAATCTGATCATAACTCTATCCTCCTGATTCCTGCTTATTAGCAAAAACTCAGACAAGAAGTACCTGTGAGGCGCTCAATGCGGAAGTGGTCTGATGAAGTGGATACCAAACTACAGGACTGTTTTGCCGGAGCGGGTGTCTTCAGATTAGCGACTGAGTTTACCACATCAGTCACCGGCTTCATTAATAAGTGCATCAACGATGTTGTCCCCACAGTGACCGTACGTACATATCCCAACCAGAAGCCATGGATTACAGGCAACATCCACACTGCGCTAAATGCTAGAGCTGCCGCTTTCAAGGAGCAGGACACTAATCTGGACTCATAAGAAATCTCGCTACACCCTCTGACAAACCATCAAACAGGCAAAGCGTCAATACAGGAATAGGATCAAATCCTAATACACCGGCTCTGACGCTTGTCAGATGTGGCAGGGCTTACAAACTATTACGGATTACAAATGGAAACCCAGCCGTGAGCTGCCCAGTGGCGTGAGCCTACCAGACGAGCTAAATGCATTCTATGTTCGCCCGAGGCAACCAACATTGAACCATGCATTAGATCACCAGCTGTTCCGGACAACTATGGGATCACTCTCTCCATAGCAGATGTGAGTAAGGCCACATGGTCAGACGGATTAACAGGACGTGTACTCAGAGCATGCACTGACCAGCTGGCAAATGTCTTCACTGACATTTTCAAACTCTCCCTGAACCAGTCTGTAATATCTACATGATTCAAGCAGACCACCATCGGTTACCTTGGCATTCTGGGACACAGGGACTGTCTAAATGACTATCGCCCTGTAGCACTCACATCTGTAGCCATGAACTGCTTTGAAAGGCTGGTCATGGCTCACATCAACGCCATCATCTCAGACACCCTGGACCCACTCCAATTTGTATACCGCCCCAACAGATCCACAGACGACACAATCTTTATTGCACTCCACACTGCCCTTTCCCACCTGAGGTTAACTTATGTGAGAATGCTGTTCATCGACTACAGCTCAGCGTTCAACAGCATAGTGCCCTCAAAGCTAATTACTAAGCTAAGGACCCTGGGACTGAACAACACCCTCTGCAACTGGATCCTGAACTTCCTGACGGGCCTCCCCCAGGTGGTGATGGTAGGCAACAACACATCTGCCATGTTTGACCCTCAACACCGGGCCCCCTCAGGGGTGCGTGCCTAGTCCCCTCCTGTACTCCTTGTTCACCCACGACTCCGTGGCGGCACAAGACACCAACAGCATCATTAAGGTTGCCAACAACACAACGGCGATGAGACAGCCTATAGGGAGGAGGTCTGAGACCTGGCAGCGTGGTGCCAAGACAAATATCTCTCCCTCAACGTGATCAAGACAAAGGAGTTGATTGTGGACTACAGGAAAGGGGAGGGTCGAGCACGCCCCCATTCACATTGACGGGACTGTAGTGGAGCTGGTCGAGAGCTTCAAGTTCCTCGGTTTGCACATCACTAAGGACTTATCATGGTCCAAAGACACAATTGTAAAGTGGCCACGATAGCGCCTCTTCCCACTCAGGAGGCTGAAAAGATTTGACTGGGCCCTCAGATCCTCAAAAAGTTATACAGCTGCACCATTGAGAGCATCTTCACTGGCTGCATCAATGCCTGGTATGGCATCTGCTTGGCAGCAGAGCTTAAGGCACTACAGAGTGTAGTGCGTATATGGCCCAGTACATCACTGGGGGCAAGCTCCCTGCCATTCAGGACCTCTATACAGTGCCTTGCAAAAGTATTCGTCCCCCGTGGCATTTTTCCTATTTAGTTGCTTTACAACCTGTAATTGAAGTTGATTTTTAATGGGATTTCATGTAATGGACATATTCAAAATAGTCCAAATTGGTAAGGGAAATAAAATAAATAACTTGTTCAAAAATCAAATCAAATCAAATCAAATTTATTTATATAGCCCTTCGTACATCAGCTGATATCTCAAAGTGCTGTACAGAAACCCAGCCTAAAACCCCAAACAGCAAACAATGCAGGTGTAAAAGCACGGTGGCTAGGAAAAACTCCCTAGAAAGGCCAAAACCTAGGAAGAAACCTAGAGAGGAACCGGGCTATGTGGGGTGGCCAGTCCTCTTCTGGCTGTGCCGGGTAGAGATTATAACAGAAAATGACCAAGATGTTCAAATGTTCATAAATGACCAGCATGGTCAAATAATAATAAGGCAGAACAGTTGAAACTGGAGCAGCAGCACAGTCAGGTGGACTGGGGACAGCAAGGAGCCATCATGTCAGGTAGTCCTGGGGCACGGTCCTAGGGCTCAGGTCCTCCGAGAGAGAGAAAGAAAGAGAGAATTAGAGAGAGCATATGTGGGGTGGCCAGTCCTCTTCTGGCTGTGCCGGGTGGAGATTATAACAGAACGTGGCCAAGATGTTCAAATGTTCATAAATGACCAGCATGGTTGAATAATAGTAAGGCAGAACAGTTGAAACTGGAGCAGGAGCATGGCCAGGTGGACTGGGGACAGCAAGGAGTCCTCATGTCAGGTAGTCCTGGGACATGGTCCTAGGGCCCAGGCCAGTTGAAACTGGAGCAGCAGCATGGCCAGGTGGACTGGGGACAGCAAGGAGTCATCATGTCAGGTAGTCCTGGGGCATGGTTCTAGGGCTCAGGTCCTCCGAGAGAGAGAAAGAAGGAGAGAAGGAGAGAATTAGAGAACGCACACTTAGATTTACACAGGACACCGAATAGGACAGGAGAAGTACTCCAGATAAACAAACTGACCCTAGCCCCCGACACATAAACTACTGCAGCATAAATACTGGAGGCTGAGACAGGAGGGGTCAGGAGACACTGTGGCCCCATCCGAGGACACCCCGGACAGGGCCAAACAGGAAGGATATAACCCCACCCACTTTGCCAAAGCACAGCCCCCACACCACTAGAGGGAAATCTACAACCACCAACTTACCATCCTGAGACAAGGCCGAGTATAGCCCACAAAGATCTCCGACACGGTACAACCCAAAGGGGGAACCCAGACAGGCCGACCACAACAGTGAATCAACCCACCCAGGTGACGCACCCCCCAGGGACGGCACGAGAGAGCCCCAGCAAGCCAGTGACTCAGCCCCGTAACAGGGTTAGAGGCAGAGAATCCCAGTGGAAAAAGGGGAACCGGCCAGGCAGAGACAGCAAGGGCGGTTCGTTGCTCCAGAGCCTTTCCGTTCACCTTCCCACTCCTGGGCCAGACTACACTCAATCATATGACCCACTAAAGAGATGAGTCTTCAGTAAAGACTTAAAGGTTGAGACCGAGTTTGCGTCTCTGACATGGGTAGGCAGACCGTTCCATAAAAATGGAGCTCTATAGGAGAAAGCCCTGCCTCCAGCTGTTTGCTTAGAAATTCTAGGGACAATTAGGAGGCCTCGTCTTGTGACCGTAGCGTACGTATAGGTATGTACGGCAGGACCAAATCAGAGAGGTAGGTAGGAGCAAGCCCATGTAATGCTTTGTAGGTTAGCAGTAAAACCTTGAAATCAGCCCTTGCTTTGACAGGAAGCCAGTGTAGAGAGGCTAGCACTGGAGTAATATGATCAAATTTTTTGGTTCTAGTCAGGATTCTAGCAGCCGTATTTAGCACTAACTGAAGTTTATTTAGTGCTTTATCCGGGTAGCCGGAAAATAGAGCATTGCAGTAGTCTAACCTAGAAGTGACAAAAGCATGGATTAATTTTTCTGCATCATTTTTGGACAGAAAGTTTCTGATTTTTGCAATGTTACGTAGATGGAAAAAAGCTGTCCTCGAAATGGTCTTGATATGTTCTTCAAAAGAGAGATCAGGGTCCAGAGTAACGCCGAGGTCCTTCACAGTTTTATTTGAGACGATGTTTTAATACAAATTTTAATAATAAGCGGAAAAGTGGTACGTGCATATGTATTCACCCCCTTTGATATGAAGCTCCTAAATAAGACATGGCAGCAACCAATTACCTTCAGAAGTCACATAATTAGTTAAATAATGTACACCTGTGTGCAATCTAATTATCACAAGATCTGTCACATGATCTCAGTATATATACACCTGTTCTGAAATACCCCAGAGTCTGCAACACCACTCAGCAAGGGGCGCCACCAAGCAAGCAGCACCAAAGACACTGTGGCAGCATGGAACTCACACTGGAAAGACCCTAGAAAGATGGTGGACGGAAGATGGCGGACGGAAGTTGGCGGACGGAAGATGGCGGACGGAAGATGGAGGACGGAAGTTGGTGGACGGAAGTTGGCGGACGGAAGTTGGCGGACGGAAGTTGGCGGACGGAAGATGGAGGACGGAAGTTGGCGGACTGAAGTTGGCGGACTGAAGATGGCGGACGGAAGATGGCGGATGGAAGATGGAGGACGGAAGATGGAGGACGGAAGATGGCGGACGGAAGTTGGCGGACGGAAGATGGCGGACGGAAGATGGTAGACGGAAGTTGGCGGACGGAAGTTGGCGGACGGAAGATGGAGGACGGAAGTTGGCGGACGGAAGTTGGCGGACTGAAGTTGGCGGACTGAAGATGGCGGACGGAAGATGGCGGACGGAAGATGGCGGACGGAAGATGGAGGACGGAAGATGGCAGACGGAACGTAGTTATGCAAAGCACCTCAAGATAAAAACGTAATATTCAATATCGGTAAATTAGACTAAATATTAGCACTACACAATCTGGTGGGTGATAATCTTCAATCTGGATAATAACACAAAACAAATCTTAAGACTCGAGAAATTTATCGACAAATATTACGAAAACACGCAACACCCAAACATGACGGAGAGTAAGACAGGGGAACCGATTCCAAAACGAAAATGTGACTCTTCTACAGACATAGACGATTTCATATTTTCACCACCGGGAATGATAAAGGTCAAAACCGATCTTTTAAAATCAATAAATGGCAAACTGGGTATACTTGAATTAGTCAGTAAGGATATAAAAGAGTTTAAGGCCTTGAGATGAGTGATGAAAAAGCTGCGACATTGGAGAAAGATACAAACAAGCTAAAAGGGAAAGTCAATAAGATTGAAACCGAAGTTAATTAACTTAAAAAGGAGAACTTTCGTTCTGAGAGAAGCCTTACTTGACATACAAACTAGATCCATGAGAGAGAATCTGGTACTTACAGGTATCCAAGAGAAGGAGAAGTTCCTGAATCTGTAGTTAGAGAATTCCTCATTACAGAGCTTCAGATTCCACGCAAAGTTATCAACAAAATCCAACTGGAACGTGTACATCGCTTTGGACAGAGAGGGCAGAGGTATGAACGCTCAAAAATTGCCAAATTTGCCTCCGAATTTGCTTCCTTTAAAGATAAAATAATGGTTAAAAGCCTGGGTAAAACAGTTGCTGGGACCCAAATTAGCATGAATGACCAGTTCCCGAAGGAAATTGCAGAACGGCAGTAAAGTTCTGTTTCCAATTTTTCCGGAATTTAGATTAAAAGGGAAACGAGTAGCTCTCGTCGTCGATAAACTATATATTGATAACCAGTTGTTCAGAGACACAAAGACTTACTCCATGGCTATTTTAAAAAATTACAATGTTCTTATAGATGAGGAAAATAGATTGAAAGGGAAACGAGTAGCTCTCGTCGCCGATAAACTATATATTGATAACCAGTTGTTCAGAGACACAAATACTTACTCCATGGTTATTTAAATAAATTACAATGCTCTTATAGATGAGGAAAATAGATTGAAAGGGAAACGAGTAGCTCTCGTCGTCGATAAACTATATATTGATAACCAGTTGTTCAGAGACACAAATACTTACTCCATGGTTATTTAAATAAATTACAATGCTCTTATAGACCAGGAAAATGATGAAACACAATTCTAGCCGGTTATGGATTTCCATAATAAAACCAAAAATGCAGCGTTTCTATCTAACACAAAAGCACTAATTCAACATGGTGGAGATAACCTCAGTAAACAGAAGGCACAGTATGTGTGGATGGTGTGGTCTGTTTTTTCTTTATGTTTGGGAACGTGTGGCGTTGAGAGAGAAAGGAAATGGTTTCATATCCCAGAACCAATGTATTGCTGTGAGGAGGGGTTGTGAAAGAGCTTTCAATGCTGTGCAGATGATGGATATATTTTTATAATGAATTATGCATCTTATTTATTTCTGTATTTATTGTCCTATCATGGTGGAACAGCATTTTAAAATAAATTATACATTTAATTTATTTATTGTCCTATCATGGGGAACTACATTTTTTAAATAAATTCTACATCTAATTTATTTGTTTATGATCCTATATTGATGGAACGGTCCAAAACCCTATACCCTAGACACCCACCTGAATGTCCCTAACTGTTTTATGGGCCTGCTGTTTTATGCGCCTTATGGGCCTGCCGTAAGCAGTCTGTATGCAGCCAAAATGCAGTCAGAGACCAAGAGCAGCACTGCCCCCTCAAGATTCTGAGCCTGCTTGGCAGGGTTGGTCCTACAAAGCCAAAGCCCCCTGATGGGAGAGCATAATATACAAAGGAAATTCTCAAAGCTGCTAATGAGAAGCTTGACGACCTTGTACCTAGCCGGTGGTAATTCCGGTGGGGTGCCCCCACCCAGGCAATGGCAGTGCTAGCAACACTGACTGCAGTAACCCATGGGGTTACATTCAGAGAGGGGGTATATTATTGTGGCCCTGGTGGCACAAAATCAAAGGTCTGACTGCATGGAGATGCTTGGGAATATGGTCACTACGGGGGACCGTGTTGTGGGTGTTTCAGGGAATATGGTCACTACGGGGGACCGTGTTGTGGGTGTTTCAGGGAATATGGTCACTACGGGGGACCGTGTTATGGGTGTTTCAGGGAATATGGTCACTACGGGGGACCGTGTTGTGGGTGTTTCAGGGAATATGGTCACTACGGGGGACCGTGTTGTGGGTGTTTCAGGGAATATGGTCACTACGGGGGACCGTGTTGTGGGTGTTTCAGGGAATATGGTCACTACGGGGGACCGTGTTGTGGGTGTTTCAGGGAATATGGTCACTACGGGGGACCGTGTTGTGGGTGTTTCAGGGAATATGGTCACTACGGGGGACCGTGTTGTGGGTGTTTCAGGGAATATGGTCACTACGGGGGGGACCGTGTTGTGGGTGTTTCAGGGAATATGGTCACTACGGGGGACCGTGTTGTGGGTGTTTCAGGGAATATGGTCACTACGGGGGACCGTGTTGTGGGTGTTTCAGGGAATATGGTCACTACGGGGGACCGTGTTGTGGGTGTTTCAGGGAATATGGTCACTACGGGGGACCGTGTTGTGGGTGTTTCAGGGAATATGGTCACTACGGGGGACCGTGTTGTGGGTGTTTCAGGGAATATGGTCACTACGGGGGACCGTGTTGTGGGTGTTTCAGGGAATATGGTCACTACGGGGGACCGTGTTGTGGGTGTTTCAGGAATATGGTCACTACGGGGGACCGTGTTGTGGGTGTTTCAGGGAATATGGTCACTACGGGGGACCGTGTTGTGGGTGTTTCAGGGAATATGGTCACTACGGGGGACCGTGTTGTGGGTGTTTCAGGGAATATGGTCACTACGGGGGACCGTGTTGTGGGTGTTTCAGGGAATATGGTCACTACGGGGGACCGTGTTGTGGGTGTTTCAGGGAATATGGTCACTACGGGGGACCGTGTTGTGGGTGTTTCAGGGAATATGGTCACTACGGGGGACCGTGTTGTGGGTGTTTCAGGGAATATGGTCACTACGGGGGACCGTGTTGTGGGTGTTTCAGGGAATATGGTCACTACGGGGGACCGTGTTGTGGGTGTTTCAGGGAATATGGTCACTACGGGGGACCGTGTTGTGGGTGTTTCAGGGAATATGGTCACTACGGGGGACCGTGTTGTGGGTGTTTCAGGGAATATGGTCACTACGGGGGGACCGTGTTGTGGGTGTTTCAGGGAATATGGTCACTACGGGGGACCGTGTTGTGGGTGTTTCAGGGAATATGGTCACTACGGGGGACCGTGTTGTGGGTGTTTCAGGGAATATGGTCACTACGGGGGACCGTGTTGTGGGTGTTTCAGGGAATATGGTCACTACGGGGGACCGTGTTGTGGGTGTTTCAGGGAATATGGTCACTACGGGGACCGTGTTGTGGGTGTTTCAGGGAATATGGTCACTACGGGGGACCGTGTTGTGGGTGTTTCAGGGAATATGGTCACTACGGGGGACCGTGTTGTGGGTGTTTCAGGGAATATGGTCACTACGGGTGACCGTATTGTGGGTGTTTCAGGGAATATGGTCACTACGGGTGACCGTATTGTGGGTGTTTCAGGGAATATGGTCACTACGGGTGACCGTATTGTGGGTGTTTCAGGGAATATGGTCACTACGGGGGACCGTGTTGTGGGTGTTTCAGGGAATATGGTCACTACGGGGGACCGTGTTGTGGGTGTTTCAGGGAATATGGTCACTACGGGGACCGTGTTGTGGGTGTTTCAGGGAATATGGTCACTACGGGGGACCGTGTTGTGGGTGTTTCAGGGAATATGGTCACTACGGGGACCGTGTTGTGGGTGTTTCAGGGAATATGGTCACTACGGGGGACCGTGTTGTGGGTGTTTCAGGGAATATGGTCACTACGGGGGACCGTGTTGTGGGTGTTTCAGGGAATATGGTCACTACGGGGGACCGTGTTGTGGGTGTTTCAGGGAATATGGTCACTACGGGGGACCGTGTTGTGGGTGTTTCAGGGAATATGGTCACTACGGGGGACCGTGTTGTGGGTGTTTCAGGGAATATGGTCACTACGGGGGACCGTGTTGTGGGTGTTTCAGGGAATATGGTCACTACGGGGGACCGTGTTGTGGGTGTTTCAGGGAATATGGTCACTACCGGGGACCGTGTTGTGGGTGTTTCAGGGAATATGGTCACTACGGGGGACCCTGTTGTGGGTGTTTCAGAGAATATGGTCACTACGGGGGACCCTGTTGTGGGTGTTTCAGGGAATATGGTCACTACGGGGGACCCTGTTGTGGGTGTTTCAGGGAATATGGTCACTACGGGGGACCCTGTTGTGGGTGTTTCAGGGAATATGGTCACTACGGGGGACCCTGTTGTGGGTGTTTTAGGGAAAAGGGGTACATTTGACCTCCATCATCTAGGATGTGACAATGGTTCATAACATTTCCCCATTTCTGCCCATTTTGTTTGCATGGTCTTGCAGGCCTTCTCATACAGCTGCAACATTATATTCATTCGTAAATCGAGACCTTTCTTGAGTTGGGCTCTGGGAAGGTGCAACTGGTGAGAATGTGAGTCTATGGGTGTGTGGGGGAAAGGGGTTGAGTGTGTATGAGTGTGTATGAGTGTGTGGGTGTGTATGAGTGTGTGAGTGTATGTGCGTATCCCACAACTGTTGAGAATGTGAGCCTATGGTTGTGTGGGGGAAAGGGGTTGAGTGTGTATGAGTGTGTATGAATGTGGGTGTATGTGCATATCCCACAACTGTTGCAAAGAAGTAAAATATGTTAGGGACAATATAGGATGATTCACAATAATTGTTTGCTAACATAATAATTGCTTGCAATAATGTAATTTTGGTAATGGCGAGACTGGTTAGAGGTAAAATCCTTTGCATAAATTGCCTACATTACCACAAATATTAATAGTTAATTATGGAAAATAAAGAAGGATTTAAAAAATATATATATATTTGTTTTGATGGCTATATATAATAAAAAATCGAGGTGAGGGTGATGGAAATGCATTTGGTGGTTGATCTACTTCTGATAGTTGCACGGTCTCTTCAGGGCTATGGGATACGGGGGGGGGGGGGGGGTCAGGTGTGGTCTGCCGGGCATTGGGATGACAACCCAACTCGGGATGAGGAGGGCTTTTAGCGGGTGGAATAGTAGGGACCAATTGGAGGTTAACTTAGTAGCAATGCAAATATCAGGGTACAGCTACAGTATACAGACACTCAATCATCATGTTACTTTTTAATGGTACGTTTACAAACTTATATTTTGATAAATAGAATTGAAACTTGTGTCTCATTATGGTAAGTGGTGAAATAAGTATAGCCAGTTACAATTGTAATGTCTTAGCAGATAATAAGAAAAGACGATCAGTATTTACCTGGATAAAAGAGAAGGAATATAATATCTATTGTTTACAGGAAACTCATTCAACAATTTAAGATGGAGTTTTGTGGAAAAAGGACTGTGGGGGGCGAAATATATTTCTACCATGGCAAAGAAATTCAAAAGGGGTTATGGTTTTAATTAACAGTAATTTTGATCCAAATGTACAAATTGTCCAAACAGATCCTCAAGGTAGATGGATTATTTTAAATATGTTATTGGACAATAAACACATATGGCTCATTAACCTATATGGTCCGAATAATGATGATCCAAGCTTCTTTGAAAATATGTATAAGAATCTATCAACTCTACAAGCAACAGTAGACTCTATTATTGTGGTGGGAGATTTTAATACAGTCTTAAATACCTCTATGGACCAGAAAGGAAATCACACTACAAACTATCTTCCTCAGGCACTTAAGGAAATCATGAATGTTATGGATATATTGGAGTTAGTGGATATATGGAGGCTTAAATACCCTGACCTAGTGAGATATACATGGGGGAGGCTTAATCAAGCTATGCCATTCTCTCTGGCACCAAAAGATTAAAGTGTTGATAGGGGACAGAATATGGTTGGATCATCACATAATTGACATATATATTACTCTTGCAGAATTTCCACTTGGGCGAGGATATTGGAAATTTAATCAAAGCCTACGAGGCGATAAATTGTTTTAGAACTAGGACAGATTAATTTATAACTGACCTTTTCAGACATAACATAGGTACAGCAGATCCCCTTATTGTATGGGACATTTTTAAATGTGCCTTTAGAGGCCATGAAATTCAGTACTCATCTATAAAACAAAAGCAATTTAGATCAAAAGAGTCCATAGAGGCATAGAATAAAGTAGAGGAAAAACAAAAAGAAATGGAAGAACTTATTCAAGAAAGATCTGGTGTAATATATTACAAAAATAAAGCGAACTGGATGGAATATGGGGAAAAATGCACCACATTATTTTTCAATCTTCATTATAGAAATGCTACCATTTTTTTTATTGAAACTTGTTACAAATGACGAAGCATGATTCACTGAATGATATTTTGAAAGAGGAAGTAAAGTACTTTAAGAATATGTTTTCATTTCAGTCTCCTCCATCTCCACTAACCATAATGATAATAATGTAAAATGAACATGTGTACAGAAAGACTCATGTGAAGGCCAAATTACAGAGGAGGAACTTCTTGATGCATTTAAAGCCTTTAAGGATGGGAAAACTCCAGGGCTGGATGTCATACCAGTGGAAGTATACCAAACATGTTTTGATATACTCAGAGGACATTATTAGCATGTTTTAACCACTCCTATATAGAAACTAGATTACCGGACACGCAACAAGAAGGTTATCATTTATCGCCCTCCAGGTTCCCTCGGAGAGTTCATCAATGAGCTTGATGCCTTGATAAGCTCCTTTCCTGAGGACGGCTCACCTCACAATTCTGGGCGACTTTAACCTCCCCACGTCTACCTTTGACTCATTCCTCTCTGCCTCCTTCTTTCCACTCCTCTCCTCTTTTGACACCACCCTCTCACCTTCCCCCCCCCTACTCACAAGGCAGGCAATACGCTCGACCTCATCTTTACTAGATGCTGTTCTTCCACTAACCTCATTGCATCTCCCCTCCAAGTCTCCGACCACTACCTTGTATCCTTTTCCCTCTCGCTCTCATCCAACACCTCCCACACTGCCCCTACTCGGATGGTATCGCGCCGTCCCAACCTTCGCTCTCTCTCCCCCGCTACTCTCTCCTCTTCCATCCTATCATCTCTTCCCTCCGCTCAAACCTTCTCCCACCTATCTCCTGATTCTGCCTCCTCAACCCTCCTCTCCTCCCTCTCTGCATCCCTTGACTCTCTATGTCCCCTATCCTCCAGGCCGGCTCGGTCCTCACCTCCCGCTCCGTGGCTCGATGACTCATTGCGAGCTCACAGAACAGGGCTCCGGGCAGCCGAGCGGAAATGGAGGAAAACTCGCCTCCCTGCGGACCTGGCATCCTTTCACTCCCTCCTCTCTACATTTTCCTCCTCTGTCTCTGCTGCTAAAGCCACTTTCTACCACGCTAAATTCCAAGCATCTGCCTCTAACCCTAGGAAGCTCTTTGCCACCTTCTCCTCCCTCCTGAATCCTCCTCCCCCTCCCCCTCCTCCCTCTCTGCAGATGACTTCGTCAACCATTTTGAAAAGAAGGTCGACGACATCCGATCCTCGTTTGCTAAGTCAAACGACACCGCTGGTTCTGCTCACACTGCCCTACCCTGTGCTCTGACCTCTTTCTCCCTCTCTCTCCAGATGAAATCTCGCGTCTTGTGACAGCCGGCCGCCCAACAACCTGCCCGCTTGACCCTATCCCCTCCTCTCTTCTCCAGACCATTTCCGGAGACCTTCTCCCTTACCTCACCTCGCTCATCAACTCATCCCTGACCGCTGGCTACGTCCCTTCCGTCTTCAAGAGAGAGAGTTGCACCCCCTCTGAAAAAACCTACACTCGATCCCTCCGATGTCAACAATTACAGACCAGTATCCCTTCTTTCTTTTCTCCAAAACTCTTGAACGTGCCGTCCTTGGCCAGCTCTCCCGCTATCTCTCTCTGAATGACCTTCTTGATCCAAATCAGTCAGGTTTCAAGACTAGTCATTCAACTGAGACTGCTCTCCTCTGTATCACGGAGGCGCTCCGCACTGCTAAAGCTAACTCTCTCTCCTCTGCTCTCATCCTTCTAGATCTATCGGCTGCCTTCGATACGGTGAACCATCAGATCCTCCTCTCCACCCTCTCCGAGTTGGGCATCTCCGGCGCGGCCCACGCTTGGATTGCGTCCTACCTGACAGGGCGCTCCTACCAGGTGGCGTGGCGAGAATCTGTCTCCTCACCACGCGCTCTCACCACTGGTGTCCCCCAGGGCTCTGTTCTTGGCCCTCTCCTATTCTCGCTATACACCAAGTCACTTGGCTCTGTCATAACCTCACACGGTCTCTCTTATCATTGCTATGCAGACGACACACAATTAATCTTCTCCTTTCCCCCTTCTGATGACCAGGTGGCGAATCGCATCTCTGCATGTCTGGCAGACATATCAGTGTGGATGACGGATCACCACCTCAAGCTGAACCTCGGCAAGACGGAGCTGCTCTTCCTCCCGGGGAAGGACTGCCCGTTCCATGATCTCGCCATCACGGTTGACAACTCCATTGTGTCCTCCACCCAGAGCGCCAAGAACCTTGGCGTGATCCTGGACAACACCCTGTCGTTCTCAACCAACATCAAGGCGGTGGCCCGTTCCTGTAGGTTCATGCTCTACAACATCCGCAGAGTACGACCCTGCCTCACACAGGAAGCGGCGCAGGTCCTAATCCAGGCACTTGTCATCTCCCGTCTGGATTACTGCAACTTCGCTGTTGGCTGGGCTCCCTGCCTGTGCCATTAAACCCCTTCAACTCATCCAGAACGCCGCAGCCCATCTGGTGTTCAACCTTCCCAAGTTCTCTCACGTCACCCCGCTCCTCCGTTCTCTCCACTGGCTTCCGGTTGAAGCTCGCATCCGCTACAAGACCATGGTGCTTGCCTACGGAGCTGTGAGGGGAACGGCACCTCAGTACCTCCAGGCTCTGATCCAGGCCCTACACCCAAACAAGGGCACTGCGTTCATCCACCTCTGGCCTGCTCGCCTCCCTACCACTGAGGAAGTACAGCTACCGCTCAGCCCAGTCAAAACTGTTCGCTGCCCTGGCCCCCAATGGTGGAACAAACTCCCTCACGACGCCAGGACAGCGGAGTCAATCACCACCTTCCGGAGACACCTGAAACCCCACCTCTTTAAGGAATACCTAGGATAGGATAAGTAATCCCTCTCACCCCCCTTAAGTTTTAGATGCACTATTGTAAAGTGACTGTTCCACTGGATGTCATAGGGTGAATGCACCAA
>NW_025745444.1:0-22438 GCF_021184085.1 Oncorhynchus gorbuscha
AGAAATACTGGAGTGATGTCGGATTGCGAACAAAATTGATTATAGACCAGTTTATTATACTGCTTTCATGAGGTGAAAATACAAACATCTCGCGTACAATTATTATATTACATGTTTTTTTTTAACAAGCAGCTTTTTCAACTAGTAGAAAACCGCATGCTGCCATTTTGAAGTGCTGCATTTTGATTAGTGCGGGTCACCACCGCAGTAAAGTGTAACACAGGTCTTCTTTGTAACTCACTTTGCTGTTAAACAATATTTCAATTCAGAGCCTGGATTTTCCCCTGAGGATAGTATCCATATCATGCCGCAATCAATTCATCAGGGCCAATGATAAGGTAGATCATCATTAAAATACTCCTAGCTACAATGTTAAAACATTCTACAGCTTCTGACATCATCAAGTTACTCCTACTGCAATGTCAAAACATGCTACATTGTGACATCATTAAAAAATACTCCTACTGACAATGCCAAAACATTCTCACATTTTGACATTACTTCAGTGACTTGAAACAACTTTCTCTTACATGTATGTATTTTCTGATGTTTGATCAGTACATACTCTTATCAGAGTATCTCTTGCTCACATTGATCACAGATAGCAGGCTTCTCTCCTGTGTGTCCTCTCGATGTGAAGTCAGCGTGCTAGATTGAACAAAAGTCCTCCCATTGATCAGCTGGCGTATAAGGTTTCTCTCTGTGTGTGTTCTCTGGTGTTTAGTCAGATGGCTAGCTTGAACAAAACTCCTCCCACATTGACCACCGCTATAAAGGTTTCTCTCCTGTGTGTCCTCCGGCGTATTTTAAGTCCTGATGACGATTTGTTATTCAGACCTTTCCTCACGTCAGAGCAGCAATGAGATTTTCTTCCCGTGGGCCGCTGCTGATGTTTCTTGAGGGCTCTGATGTGGAGAGACTATTCTCTGCCCTGTCAGCATCATGAGGGTTAGTTGAGGCCCCCAGAGGGACCCGCGATAGTCAGTGTCTCCTTTCCGGTGTGAACAAAAAGCCAGACAGGTGGTTTAAGGCGCCTCACAACAGCAAAAATGGACACTGTAAAGGCTGATGCCGGTCAGCGTAGCCATTATGTTGAAATTCAAACAATGATGTCTGTAATGAATGTTATTTATTTGACATTTGTTCTTAAGACAGTCAAGCGAACAACAATAGTCAGCATTTTGTCTGGTTTTCCCATTAGTAGTAACATCTGACGTATTTTTGATGCAAGAAATACGATTTTTAAATGCTTGAAATCTCAAACAGTGTGCCAGACAACTTGGGTCTCCTGTCTCAGGCACCTTTCTGCAGGTCTATGCCGTTGCCACAGGCGAAGTTAAGGTGTCTCTACAGTAGGTCTATGGTGTAACGAGTGGTTTCTGCATTAGCACGGAGGAGTTTATGCATGGAAAAAGCAACGCTCTCGCTCTGATCCAGTGGAAACGTCATACAACAGCCTGATTGCTTCTTATCCCTTTTACAAATAGCTTACAACCGTGAAATCTGTCCCAAAATAGCGTCATACAATGCCAGCTTTCATCGTTCCGGACAGACCTGGGGTGATAGTTGATACACTGTTTGCAGGCCATGCGCAGCCAATGTTATTTATTTTTATCTGGATATTTTCTAGTTGCTTTATTTTTTGTTGGCT
The DNA here is from genome assembly GCF_021184085.1 of Oncorhynchus gorbuscha. Lineage (NCBI taxonomy): Eukaryota > Metazoa > Chordata > Actinopteri > Salmoniformes > Salmonidae > Oncorhynchus > Oncorhynchus gorbuscha. The sequence goes on from NW_025745444.1 coordinate 1,652, forward strand.
TTATGTAGGCTGTGCTTGCATAGTTGTCAACGGCAGCAAACATAATTTAGATTTATATAATCTTAATTTCTTATAGAATGTAGATTGGTCACAGACAATGATTTTGAGATACGATTATTTATCAAAATTAAAACGGGTCCAGTAACATGTGAATATGAAAGTCATAACCGGCACCAGATCAGTAGAAATGGTCAGATAAATTTGCACTATAGCCAAAGTTCGTTTCTTCCCAAAATATTGTTTCTGTAGGCATGGGGCAGCTCCGATTTGTTCTTCACGTTTGGCCGAGAAATCGACTCGGAAATTGCGGTCATGACAATGCCTAAAAATACTCAAATTAAGCTTCACTAATATCGACAGAAACATGGCAAGCGTTGTTTTATGATCAATCCTCAAGTGCGTTTTTCAAATATCTATTGATAATATATCAACCGGGATCAATTGGTTTCTCAGCAGCAGCAATTGGAACACATGGCCACACCTCTATTTCACGAGGCATTCAGGTCAGGTACTCGCGCGAATGAAGCCAGCCTACGGGTATTGCTCAATATAAATGCGTAAAACTCATGCCACAATGCTGTAAACACCTTGGGGAATACGTAGAAAGCGCAATCTGGCTGATAGGGCATTCACAGCTCAATAGGGACGCATCGAACACCAGGGCTTTCAAAGAGGAGTCACTTCCGGATTGGATTTTTCTCAGGCTTTCGCCTGTAACATCAGTTCTGTTGCAATCAGACACATAGTTGAGTCTACAGTTTGGAAACTTGAGTGTGGCCTATCCTAAGCTGTCAATTATATGCAGATTCTAGACATCCAACCTTCCAAAAATGAAGGCGCACTGCCCCCTAGTACCAACAGGTTTTAAAGCAGTTCATTTGTATCCACTCTCGTTGGTACTTCTGGCTGAATATTTTCCTCCATTTTTCAATTCTGAAATCGGCGTGAAGTCACGCCCATTTCCCGAAAGCAATCGCATTATGAGGCCGCAAGGCACACGCGTGTGCATCTCATATTTTGGTGAATTTAGCATCGAGCATCCGGGGAACTTATAGCATACTAACTACACGCTGATAACAAGCAAACTATAATACTCAATTAACATCACAAATAGATACGGTTAGTATGAGTATTCTAACACAGCACAGGTCCCTGGGCATTGCCATTTCTGTTTGCCGAAAAAGTAGGTGGCCCTTCTTAACAAAAAACACACAACATTCAATCAACCAATAACAAAGCTGTAATTACACTATTTTTGGTAATAAGATGATACGGATGAGGCCGGCGAAATGTAACTACTCTCAAATTCACAGACAGACCTACGGATGCAAGGACTGACCATCCATGATATCAGCATTATAGTTTTAACCATGCTGAGGCTGTGCAGTGCTTAGTTTTAAATTGTTTCTAAACACCGGATAAAAATGTGCTTATTTGGGGGTTCTGATGTGGTAAACAGTTTAACTAAGCTTCCTGAGGCATGCGTTATATTCATCAAGAATCAATGCCTATAAATACATTTAAAAGTCAAAATACGGATGTAGCAATTGCAAATTTCCCCATTAACACCGCACATCAGTTCAACAACCGCAGAGTTTGTGCTTCTGTTTTTAAGACTGTACTTACTAGTGTTAATTAGGGCCCGTTCATCGTTAGAACCATCGGACGCATTAAGATGCGTTTGGGAAACCGGGCCCAGACGTCGCCGTCCTCCTCTTTGACTATGAACGAGTCTTACTCTTCTTTAACTGAGACCTCTTTCTCTTCTTCTTTCACGGTAACAGCCTCAACCTCTACTTGTTTTTGTAGTGTAACAGCCTCCTCTTCCACGAGAACATCTTTCTCCATCCAGCAGGCAGACCACCTCTTCTTCATCGTCATCAGGGACGGGGTTAAGTTTGAGACCGGAGCCATGAGGCATGTACTGAAGTCGCTAAGCGGTATAGTTCAAAGCAGTGGCCTTTAGCAGCAGCACGTGATCAATGACGCCCGAATAATCATCTCGATCGAACACCTGATTGGCTCCGATGAACTTGGGCTCGTTCGACACAGGCAGCCGACAGTGCAGGTGGCTGCTGACCGACACCATCACCTTGCATCATAAATAACTACTCATTATTATTGGCCAAATCAGTCAGCCAGCCTGCCGTCTACCCACAATACCAGCATAGACTTGATGCGCTCGATGAAGAGGCCATGGTTCGTAGAAGACATGATGGCTACGATGCTACGGCGTGGGGACGTCATCTCGTAAAATGCGGCTGTTCCTAGATTTCTGGCTTGTCAGCTCAAAGCCTTGAGTAATGAACCTATTTTTTTTTTAAACAATTATCTGGAAAGAGCCAATCAACCAGCACGGTTATGGTCAGCAGAGACCAACTACTGGAGACCAATTAGATCCCAACTAACAGTAAGCCAAGGTGGAAAAAGTTACAAAACTCCAGTAGTCGAATTCACAGAAAACATGCTGAAAAGTAGTGATGGGGAAACAAAGCTTCCTGAAGCATTGGCTCTTTCCAGATAATTGTTTAAAAAAAAAAAAATAAGTTCATTACTCAAGGCTTTGAGCGACACAGAATTTAGAAAAGCCACATTTTGAAAGATGACCTCCCACCGTGTAGCCTTCATGTCTTCTACGAAACCACTGGCCTTGATCGAGAGCATCAAGTCTATGCTGCATTGTGGGTAAACGGTGACTGGCTGACTGATTTATAAATAATAATGAGTAGTTATTTATGATGCAAGGTGATTTGTAAATCAGTCAGTCAGCAGCCACCTGCACTGTCGGCTGCAATGTCGAACGAGCCCAAATTAATCAAAACCAATCAGGTGTTCGACGAAATGATTCTTCAGACGTCATTGATCACGTGCTGCTGATAAAGGGACACTGCTTTGAATTATACCGCTTAGCGACTTCAGTACATGCCTCATAGCTCCAGTCTCAAACTTAACCCCGTTCCTGATGATGAAGAAGAGGTGGTCTGCCTGCTGGATGGAGAAAGAAGCTCTCGTGGAAGAGGAGGCTGTTACAATACAAAAACAAGTAGAGGTTGAGGCTGTTACCGTGAAAGACGAAGAGAAAGAGGTCTCAGTTAAAGAAGAGGAAGACTCGTTCAGAGTCAAAGAGGACGGCGACGTTTCAGTGAAAGAAAAAGAGGAGGGGGAAGTGACTGTCACATCGAAAAATGAAGAAGAGGAGGAAACTGGATGTCTGGGCCCGGTTTCCCAAACGCATCTTAAGGCGTCCGATTGTTCTAACGATGAACCGGCCCTGATTAACACTAGTAAGTACTGTCTTAAAAACAGAAGCACAAACTCTGCAGTTTTTGAACTGATGTGTGGTGTTAAAGGGGAAATTTGCAATTGCTACATCCATATTTTGACTTGTATTTATTTATAGGCATTGGTTCTTGAAGAATATAACACATGCCTCATGAGCTTAGTTCAACTGTTTACCCAATCAGAACCCCAAATAAGCTTTTTTTTACTCCAATGTTTAAAAACAATGTAAATCAACACTGTATAGCCTCAACATGGTTAAAACTATAATGTTGATATCATGGATGGTCAGTCCTTGCATCCATAGGTCTGTCTATGAATTTGAGTAGTTACATTTCTCCAGCCCCATCCATCTTATTACCAAAATAGTGGTGTAATTACAGCTTTGTTATTGGTTGAACTGCAGATTGGTTCATTGAATGTTGTGTGTTTTTTTTAAAGGGGCCACCTAGTTTTTCAACAAACAAAATGGCTGCCCAGAGACCTGAGCTGTGTTAGAATACTCATACTAACCGTACTTTTGTGATGTTAATTGAGTATATAGTTTGCTTATTATAGTATGATGTAGTTAGTATGCCAAAGTTCCCGGATGTCTTACTAAATTCACCAAAATATGAAATATACACGCAGTACTTTACGGCCCATAATGCAATTCTTCAGGAAATGGGCGTGACTTCACATCGATTTCAGATTTGAAAAAAATGGAGGAAAATATTCAGCCAAAGTCCAACGAGAGTGGATACAAATGAACTGCTTTAAAAACCTGTTGGTACTAGGGGGCAGTATTTTCATTTTTGGAAAAATAACGTTCCCAAATTAAACGGGATATTTTGTCAGGACAAGATGCTAGAATATGCATATAATTGACAGCTTAGGATAGAACACACTCTAAAGTTTCCAAAACTGTAAAAAATATTGTCTGAGTACAACAGAACTGATGTTACAGGCAAAAGCCTGAGAAAAATCCAATCCGGAAGTGACTCATCTTTTGAAAGCCCTGCGTTCCGATGCGTCCCTATTGAGCTGTGAACCAGATTACGCTTTCTACGTATTCCCCAAGGTGTCTACAGCATTGTGACGTAGTTTTACGCATCATTGCGCAAGTGGTCACCTGATGCTCCCTGAGAAATTCTCGCGTGAAATACAAAGGTAGCCATTATTCCAATCGCTTCTACTGAGAAACCAATTGTCCCGGTTGATATATTATCGAATAGATATTTGAAAAACACATTGAGGATTGATTATAAACAACATTTGCCATGTTTCTGTCGATATTATGAAGCTAATTTTCTCAGCCAAACGTGAAGAACAAACGGAGCTATTTTGCCTACAAAAATAATATTTTGGGAAGAAATGAACTTTGGCTATAGTGCAAATTTATCTGACCATTTCTACTGATCTGGTGCCAGTTATGATTTTCATATTCACATTTTACTGGAACAGTTTAATTTGATTTTTAATCGTATCTCAAAATCATTGTCTGTGATTAATCTACATTCTATAGAAATTAAAATTATATAAATCTAAATTATGTTTACTGCCGTTGACAACTATGTAAAAATAGCCTACATAAAGCCAACAAATAAAAACAACTAGAAAATATCCAGATAAAAATAAATAACATTGGCTGCGCATGGCCTGCCTACATAGAACTTTAAACAGTGTATCAACTATCACCTAGGTCTGTCCGAAACGTGAAAGCAACATTGTATGACATTATTTTGGGACAGACACAGTTGTAAGCTATTTGTAAAAGGGATAAGAAGTAATCAGGTATTGTATGACATTTCCACTGGATCAGAGCAGAGCATTACTTTTTTCCATGCATAAACTCCTCCATGCTAATGCAGAAACCACTCGTTATACCATAGACCTACTGTAGGACCCTTAACTTCACCTAACAACAACATAGACCTACAGAAAGGTGCCTATATTGGAGACCAAAAGTTGTCTGGCACACTGTTTAGGATTTCAAACATTTTAAAATCGTATTTCTTGCATAAAATCGTCGATGTTACTACTAATGGGAAAACCAGACAAAATATGACTATTGTTGTTCACTTGACTGTCTTAAGACAAATGTCAAATAAATAACATTCATTACAGACATCATTGTTTGAACAACATAATGGCTACGCTGTTGGCATCACCTTTTTACAGTGTATTTTTGCTGTTGTGGGCCTTAAACCACCTGTCTGACTTTTTGTTCACACAGGAAAGAGACCTGACTATCGTGGATCCTCTGGGGGGCCTCAACAACCTCATGATGCTGACAGGGCAGAGAATAGTCTCTCCACATCAAAACCCCTCAAGAAACACCAGCAGAGACCCACAGGGAAGAAATCTCATTGCTGCTCTGACTGTGGGAAAGGATGCAAATCTTCATCAGAACTTAAAATACACCAGAGGACACACACAGGAGAGAAACCTTATAGCTGTGGTCAATGTGGGAGGAGTTTTGTTCAAGCTAGCCATCTGACTAAACACCAGAGAACACACACAGGAGAGAAACCTTATAGCTGTGATCAATGTGGGAGGAGTTTTTTGTTCAATCTAGCACGCTGACTTCACATCAGAGAACACACACAGGAGAGAAGCCTTATAGCTGTGGTCTGGGAGGACTTGACACATCAGAGAACACACACAGGAGAGAAGCCTTATATCTGTGATCAATGTGACAAGAGATACTCTGATAAAAGATGTCTGATCAAACATCAGAAAATACATACATGAAGAAGTTGTTTCAAGTCACTGAAATAATGTCAAAATGTAGAATGTTTTAACATTGTAGTAGGAGTATTTTAATGATGTCACAATGTAGAATGTTTTAACATTGTAGTAGGAGTATTTTAATGATGTCAAAATGTAGAATGTTTTAACATTGTAGTAGGAGTATTTTAATGATGTTCTACCTTATCATTGGCCCTGTTGAATTGATTGCAGCATGATATGGATATTATCCTCAGGGGAAAATCCAGGCTCTGAATTGAAATATTATTTAACAAAAAGTGAGTTACAAAAAAAGACCTGTGTTACACTTACTGCGGTGGTGACCCACTTTAATCAAAATGCAGCACTTCAAAATGTAGCCAGCGGTTTTCTACTAGTTGAAAAAGCTGCTTGTTAAAAAAAATACATGTAATATAATAATTGTCGCAGATGTTTGTATTTTCACACATGAAAGCAGTATAATAAATTGGTCTATAATAAATTTAGTTAACAATCTGACATCACTCCAGTATTTCTTGACAACATTCAAATGCTAATTGTCTTTGTTCCACTACTGAAGAAGCATGACTCATATCACCTACTCATATTTCAAACATTAAGCCTGACAAAATATATGTTTTATTATTCCATGCCTCACTGTTAAGTTTATTCTCAGATATACCAACCCAAATGCATGACATTGGGGACTGGGCCCGATCCAACAACATGCCCATCGAGTGAACCCTAAAAAGAGAGCGAGAAGTAAGTTGGAAAGTTACTACGGATATTGCAGGATTTGGTTGCTGATTGTCTCAAGGGTCGGCAGTCAACCAGTTTTGCATTTAGCCAGTGCGTTGCCATGGATCACAATTTATTTTGACTGCACGTTTTTTAGTATTGGAGATTAGTTTTGTTTGGGCTCGTACCAAAGGGACGAGAGTTCTAGAAGCTAGTGGGTTTTACGATACTATTGAAAAAAATGATTTAAAATAATACTATTGTATATTATTATTTAGAAATGTGTTTTTGCCTTGTTTTTAATTGTTGCCAGCCAGACACCATGTTTATATAGCAGAAGCATTGTAGTTGATTATGTGAAATGGAAGTTTTCTGTTGGGGGTGAGCAAACATGTCCAACAAAAATATAGGATATATTTGTTGTCTTAAGGGGGAAGGTGATACAGGCTTTGGTCTTTCCATTTATGTTTTGAGGTTGGACTTTAGCGGGTATAGCTGGTTAGCAAGTAGGGTGCACTGATTGGTGTCACCTCGTTAGTCATTATGTGTTACACCTGTGCTGGCTTGTAAATATTGTTAGTGGGAAGGTGTTTCACCTGAGTTGGTCCAGGTTCTATTTAAGTGTGTCTGGCCCAGTGCTCCTGACAGATGTGAAGAGTCAACACCTTTAGTTGCTCCACCGTTTCCTATTAAAGATGTTTTTCATTTCAGGTTGAAGCTTCTTTCTGAAGAGAGCTTATTTTTTTTAATGAATCAATACAAGCAAACAAGATCGTTTCCGGGGATTGGTATGGCAAATACCTTACGATTTGCCTGGACTGAAAAGGAGATGGAACCGTGGAGTAGAGAGACATTTGGAAGGACCATTTTGATGGGATGCCTCAGGATAGAGGTGAAGGAAGTGCTCTGCCTTCAAGGGAACCCGAATGAGAAGGCTTTCGATGTGACGTTTCACAAAGAACAAAAACATGACGAAGTAATGAAGATGGCAAAGGAAGCGGAGAAAACGGGACCCCTGTGCCATTATGCGGTGACCAAGCCTGGCGAAGAACAACTTCAGGGTGGTCACCGTAACCATGTACAATCTGCATGTGAAAGATGAAGAGGTGAGGGCCTTTCTGGGGAGGTACATGGACAATGTCTCCTCAGCGAGGTACCTCGGGGACTCCCTGGGTTTCTGGAACGGAAAGAGAGGTTTCCAGGCGTTACTCAGGGAGTCCCCGAAGAGTGTGGATGGCTACCTCCATCCTCCGGCGATGTTCTCCCTGGGGGCTGACAGGGGAACACTCTACTATGCACGTCAGCCCCCGTTCTGCAGGCGTTGTATGGCCTATGGCCATATCCTGGCCTCGTGCAGCGCCAAGAGGTGTAGATTTTGTGGGTCGGAAGAGCACGAGGCCAGGGAATGTGATAAGCCCAAGGCTTGCCACGGGTGTGGCTCAAGAGCACACCTGTGGCGTGATTGCCCGTCTCGTCACAGGTCATACGCGTCTGCAGCTGGGGGGGGAGCGGGGGATGGGGGAGGAAAGAGACGACGCACGCGGATTGTACGGATGGCACAGGGGAAAGGACGAAGAAGGGAAGAAGGAAGAGGCGAAAAGAAAGAGGAGTGAAGATGGAAAGAAGGAAAAAGAAGGAGAGAAGAAAAGGAAGGCAGAAGAACTGGAAGGAGCGGAGAAGAGGGAGAGTGGGACAGTGGTGCGAGAAGGAGTGGAAGAGGGAGCGGTGACAGTGACGGGGACGGAGGGAGGTGTGGAGATGGGAGGGGGAGATGGGGGAAAGGAGTGGGGGGACAGCCTGCCAGGCTTCCTCGAGGTCGAAATTTGGTGGAGGATTTAGCGGGGATGGGACATTGTGTCTCCCCGCTACCTCCTTCACCAAAGAAGAAAGGGATGAAGAGGGGGAGCTTGGCAGGAAGTGAGAGGGAGGGGGGTGTGGAGGGGGGGGGGGTAATTTGTCCTCCCGGTTTGCCTCAGCCCCTTGCATTTTAGTGGATGACTCCAGTGAGGGGTCGGTGGGCTGTTTGCTAGAGGGATCCCAACTCCTGTTTTGAGGAGATGGGGTCTGTAGTGGCCAATAGATACAAACATGACACGACCAATAACTTTTTGAATTCAATGATAGACTTTTAATACACCCCCGTATCAGAAGCCGGAGAGCCCCACGGGACTCACACTTTTTCCAGAGCCCTGTTCCAGTATTTATCCACATATTGCATATGAGCCCATCCCATATGTAAATGACGTTACATTCCAATCTGTGCATCCTGTTTGTTCAGCTCAATAACCCCCACATCTGCTTTCGGCCAGATTATATGATGTCAAGACCTTTCCTTTGACCTGAAGATAATAATTTACATCCCCCCTTCCTGTGTATCTTGATGTACACTCAGTCTCCAGAATTCAATCCATGCCCTTCCATCTGGCCTCTTTTCCTGGGAACATACATACTAACACATGGGTTATTTCCTGACAACAGACTTTCTTAAATAACAGCCCTATGTAAACATTCTGTCTCAAATACCTGGCCTCTTGTCACAAAAATATTCATAATGATATCCAAATTATGGTCCCTACAGCAACTGCTGTAAGAATATCATGTAATCAGTCAAGTGTCTTCCAGTTGAAAGAATATCCAATCCCAACACAACTAAGTCCTAAGCTTCTTCAAAATGTCACTACTTATTACTTTTACCATAATCTAGGTATGTGTAATGCTCTATCTATTTTTAGAATTTTCCCTATATCTTTACAAGGCCAACTATCCTTCCTTTTCTGTGAATTATCTTATCAATATACATTGTTTCTAGAAATAACACCCCCCTTGTTATCATAACCTTCATATGAATCCCCAATGTAGTTACAGTTTTTCTAACCCATAACACATAAATCACTACTCCTAATTTTATTCCATAGTTAGATACATACTTAAACATTCTCAAATCATTTTTAGTCAATTTATCAGTCTCCCCTCAGACTCTTATTCTCTTCAGAACAAAAATAAATTGACCAAACAAGAAAAATAGTAAAGTAAATTATAATAACTGCACATTTGCAATAAATTACCACTATTTGTAATATCTTCTTCATCCTTGGGTGTTATCACACAACAGACTATACTTTTTATTCAATTACTTATGTCATTCCAATGTTTCACTCCAATTACAATGATATTGTAATATAAAATAAACAAAAACCCTTAATCTAATATTCTGCAAGTTCTGTCAACCAACCGGTCTCAGGATTAGTTTCCAGAGTTTTCCCATATTCAAAACATTTAAAAAAATGTTGTTTACTTTAACTCAAATTTTACCTACTCAATTTAGTTAATCATCCCTTTAATAATTAACATTATACTAAAAACTTTTAGTACCAGTAGTATCTATTTTATCATGCACCTTTTTGCCTCTGTTTTTCTGTCATGAGTAGCCTGATACTAAAAGGTCATTACCTCAATCCCTTTTAGTTCCACACACACTTGTTGTGATGATAGTCACATTCCATGATAACTCCCTTATTCTACTGGCAATCTCTCAGATGAGCTACAGATTATGTAGTTATCAACATAACCCTTGCAGAGAATCCTACCTCAATTAACTATTTGACATAACTGTTATCCCTTGTTAACATATTTTTCCATTTTATATTTTATATGCAGAAAGAACAAAGCACACTTTGTATTTACCCAATGACCATAACCCCAGGGAACTGACATTTTCTCCTATAACCCCATGTTAAATAAAAATAAACTTATTTAAATAACTAGTCAATTCAAGATTACAACTCTTCATCCTTTTCCCAAGGATATAATGGAATTTCAAAGTAATGGTACACTTTGAATAGAGACTGGTATTGCTCAATCATTTTATAATTAAATCCCACCTGTTCCAACAATTTCTAGTGAAGTTGATCAGTCTTCACGAGAAATTCTTAGTTCAGGGCATTTTACACCTTAACCCCACTTTCAAAAGCACTCCCATCCTTCTGCATACCCAGTCTAAAACTGAATTGAAAAAAACATTGAAAATGTAACCCCTTTTCTTCCGGAAAAGAAATGTACATGTCCTTAACATCGACCTACTGTTTATAAACCCCCGTTTAGCTAGACGGAGCGTTTTATATTCGCATGATTTCCTTTTTCAGTTGAACGTCGCACAATCAGGCTGGCGTTCTTCCTGTGTTTTAAATATTCGTCCGTTTCAGACCTCTTTCATAGAGCGGTAGCCACGAATATTTCCCTATCTACTTATCAATAAAGTAGCCTACCCATACAGACCTTCTGGTAAATACTTTGAAGAGGTATCGCAGTATTACTTATCAATAAAGTAACCTTACCCATACAGACCTTCTGGTAAATATTTTGAAGCAGTATCGCAGGATTTCCTTTTTCAGACGAACGTCGCACAATCAGGCTAACGTTCTTTCTAAATATTCACGCGTAACAGACCTTCATTTCAAAGCGGTAGCCATGTGTATCTATTTACTAAATACCCATCCGTACAGACCTTTTCCTTGAAGCGGTAGCCATGAATATTTTATCCATCTTACTACTTGTTTATTTTCTAAACATATAAACAGACGGCTGTAGCCCTGTGCCTGATTCCAACCACTCATCCAGAGAGCGCTAAACACTCGCACCAGTCAGCTCACACAACAGTCCCCTGCGAATGACTCAACGAGGGGTTCCGTCCAAATCACGCACCCTACACCAGCAAAGTTCACAGCCCCCGCTTATTTATTTACCAAACATGCATGCACATTCATTATATGATTTCCAAGCTTACACACACACATGCAATTCATTGAATTTCAAAAAGTTCTTTCGTTTCTATAGTTTTTAGGAAATTTGAGAGAGACTCCCCCTGCTGCTACCGGATCCTTTGTGGCAATCTACACAGACATTTCAGCTATTGTAAGAACTTTGCTTACCTTGTTTAGCTGGGCGGCCACCCTTGTCTTGCCAGATTGCCCCAAAGATCCCACGGCCAGCCAATAACGTCTTTAGTCCCTGATTCTCCTGGCAACGCTCGCCAAATCTGTAGTGGCCAATAGATTCAAACATGACACGACCAATAACTTTTTGAATTAAATGATATACTTTTAATACACCCCCGTATCAGAAGCCGGAGAGCCCCGCAGGACTCACAGCCTCCAGAGCTCTCACTCTCCTTTTTATTCACATATTACATATGAGCCCATCCCATATGTAAATTACGTTACATTCCAATCTTTACGTCCTGCTTGTTCAGCCCAGTAACGCCCACATCTGCTTTCGGCCAGATTTTCAAATCCCACCACTGCCATCTTTATTGAGTTTGTTTGCGCAAGCTATCACATGTTCTGCTTTATTTCAGCGTTTTTACTTTCATGTCTCCCATGCAAGGGAGAAAAGAAGCAATGTTGTGTGTCACGGATGGGGTTCCAACACAATAGTGTAGTCCATCTCCTTAACCAGCCAGCCACCAAGTCCTGTGCCCCCGCGGTGGCAGTTGCACCTCCTACCGGTGGTTGTTCAAGTCAAATCCTTGATTGACGAAAAGGAAAGTTGTGATGGTCTGTGCGATGACCAAGCAGTCCATTTTAACAGTGGGTACTGTGGCCGAGCTGTCCAGAGAACTGGATTTAAGGACCCAGTCTTTCGGTTCAAAGTCCACCGCTGCAAGTTTTTCTCAACAGAAAACTGTAATGTAATTTCAAACAAGGCCACCAAGGACACGGGACAAATAAAGGGAATCCAGCCTTTACCCTAATTTCCACATCTGTTATTGCAATTATCTGCCGTGTTTTTCTAATTCAATCTGCTTCAGACATAAAAGCAGAAACTAATTCTCAGTTTATACGATGGAAGAAAGAGCAACATCAGATAAATTAAGATTTAAAAAAAGAGAATCAAAAAAAGATGAAGGACGCAAGAGCAACATGAGATACATAAAGATTTTAAAGAAGAAAATGAAAAAGAAGACTAAAATACAAGGAAGTACAGACGCTCTAGGTAACTGACGAGAAAGTGTGAATAGTTTGCCACAGCTGGCTACTGTGGCCGAGCGGTCTAAGGCGCTGGATTCAGGCTCCAGTCTCTAAGGAGGCTTGTGTTCAAATCCCACCACTGCAATCTTTATTGAGTTTGTTTGCGCAAGCTATCACATGTTCTGCTTTATTTCAGCGTTTTTACTTTCATGTCTCCCATGCAAGGGAGAAAAGAAGCAATGTTGTGTGTCACGGATGGGGTTCCAACACAATAGTGTAATCCATCTCCTTAACCAGCCAGCCACCAAGTCCTGTGCCCCCGCGGTGGCAGTTGCACCTCCTACCGGTGGTTGTTCAAGTCAAATCCTTGATTGACGAAAAGGAAAGTTGTGATGGTCTGTGCGATGACCAAGCAGTCCATTTTAACAGTGGGTACTGTGGCCGAGCTGTCCAGAGAACTGGATTTAAGGACCCAGTCTTTCGGAGGTGTCGGTTCAAAGTCCACCGCAGGGAGGGGAGAAACGTCCCAGTATGTGTTACACCTGTCCATCTTGTTAGTGGGAAGGTGTTTCACCTGAGCTGGTCCAGGTTCTATTTAAGAGTGTCTGGCCCAGTGCTCCAGTTGTCTTGATAGATGTGGAGAGTCAACACCTTTAGTTGCTCCACCTTTTTGGTTTGCTTCCTGTCTTTAAGTTTGTTGTCGGTTTTTCTTTTGTTTGCCTCTTCTTGGGCAGAATTAGTTGGTCTCATGGTGGCTGTCTTTTATGTCCCAGTTGTTGTTACTAGTCAACTTCCAGTGGACACCCCCATAGTGTCTTTCAGAGCCCCTCCTAAAAAAGAAGCTAATATTTTGGGTTGGATATAGCATCCAATTAATATTTTAATCATATTATTATATATTATATAATATATATATATAATTTATATTATTACAATATTTTAAGGATTCAACAACTGAAAACTCAAAACAGATGGATCCTGCTGAAGGTAAACACTGAAACAGATGGATCCTGCTGAAGGTAAACACTGAAACAGATGGATGGATCCTGCTGAAGGTAAACACTGAAACAGATGATCCTGCTGAAGGTAAACACTGAAACAGATGGATCCTGCTGAAGGTAAACACTGAAACAGATAGATCCTGCTGAAGGTAAACACTGAAACAGATGGATCCTGCTGAAGGTAAACACTGAAACAGATGGATCCTGCTGAAGGTAAACACTGAAACAGATGGATCCTGCTGAAGGTAAACACTGAAACAGATGGACAAGCCAGCACAGGTGTAACACATAATAACGAGGTGACACCAATCAGTGCGTCCTGTGTGTGAAAGTCCAACCTCAAATCCAAAGCCTGTAACAACTTCCCCGTTAAGACAACAAATATATCCTATATCCCCCCCCAACTAGATTCTAGAACTCACGTTCCCTTGGAACAAAATAAATTGTAATTCTAATCTCCAATACGGAAAAACATGCAGTCAAAATAAATTGTAATCCATGGCCAAGCACTGGCTAATTGCAAAATTTACTGACTGCCCACCCTTGAGACAATCAGCAACCAACTCCTGCAATATCCGTAGTAACTTTCCACCTTACTTCTCGCTCTCTTTTCAGGGTTCACTCGATGGGCTTGTTGTTGGATCGGGGCCAAGTCCCCAATGTCGTGCTCCAGTACATTTGGGTTGGAACATCGGAGAATGAATCCTGATATTCTAAAAGCAGGGCAACAACATCAATATAATTTTACCAATAAAAACCCAAAAAGGGTCAGCTGGTTGCATAAATAATTATGAAAATCAAAACCAAATGTTCACCCCTTTGTTAATATGTATTCACTTAATGGTGAGGCATGGAATAATAAAACATGTATATTTTGTCAGGCTGAATGTTTGAAATATGAGGTGATTTGAGACATGCTTCTTCAGTAGTGGAATAAAGACAATTAACATTTTAATGTTGTCAAAAAATACTGGAGTGATGTCTGATTGTTAATAAAATTGATTATAGACCAATTTATTGTACTGCTTTCATGTGTGTGTATATACACAAACATCTGCAACAATTATCATATTTTTTAAACAAGCAGCTTTTTCAACTTGTAGAAAACAGCTGGCTACATTTTGAAGTGAAGTGCTGCATTTTGATTAGTGGGTCACCAACGCAGTAAGTGTAACGCAGCTCTTTTTTCGTAAAATAATACTCTTTCAATTCAGAGCCTGGATTTCCCCCTGAGGTTAATATCCATATCATGCCACAATCAATTGAACAGGACAAACAATAAGGTAGAACATCATTAAAACACTCCTACTACAATGTTAAAACATTCTACATTGTGACATTAAAATACTCCTACTACATTGTTAAAACATTATACATTGTGACATCATTAAAATACTCCTACTACAATGTTTTCAAAAAATTCTACATTCTGACATTATTTCATTATCTTGAAACAACTTCTTCTATGTACATTTCTGATGTTTAAAACATTATCTTTACATTGTGACATCATTAAAATCTCCTATCTACAATGTTAAAAATTCTACATTGATGACATACATAATTTCATGTGTGTTCTCTTGAAACAACTTCTTGATACATGTGTTAAAAATTTTTCATATATTGAAAACATTATAATTTTTAAAAGTATCTTAAATAATTATGAAAATCTCTTCCAACATTGTTCACAGCTGTTAAAAATGGTGTCTCTCTGTGTGTGTTCATGTTTAATAAAACTGTTGTTTATTTTGTCAGCTGAAGTTTGAAAAAAAGGTGATTGATCACAGCTCAGTAGTGGAGGGAAGTTTAAAGACACTCTCCTTAACATTTTCAAGACAGGATTCTGATTGTCCTGTGTGTGTTCTCTGGTGAACTGTCAGTTCTGTAGTTCCAAAACTCCACCTCCCACATTGACCACAGCTATAGGGTTTCTCTCCTGTGTGTGTTCTGTGGTGAGTCAGAGAGCTCAGATGTTCTGAGGTTAATAGATTGCACATTGATCACAGCTATGGCCTCAGATTTCTCTCAATTGAACAGGACAAACAATAAGGTAGTCCTGTGTGTGTTCTCTGGTGTACTGAGTCAGGTACATTGTGACATGTAAAATCTCCTTCCCACATTGATCACAGCTATACGGATTGTGTTTCTCCTCCTGTGTTTTCAACAATGGTTCTACATTCTCTCTTATTTCCTTGTAAAACAACTGGTCTTCATGTCAAGGGCGCATTGTTCTCTGTGTTTAAATGTTCTCAGGCTGCAGTGAACTGTCAGACCGCTAGATGTAGGAAAACTACTCCCACATTGACCACAGCTATAGGGTTTCTCTCCTGTGTGTGTCCTCAGGTGTTGAGTCAGAGAGCCAGATGTTGTGAAACTCTTCCCACATCAACTGTCACACATCAGCTGTAAAACTCCTCTCTTCCCACATTGATCACAGCTATAGGTTTCTCTCCTGTGTGTGTTCTCTGGTGTAGAGTCAGATGGCAAGATGTAGACAAAACTCTTCCCACATTGATCACAGCTATAGGGTTTCTCTCCTGTGTGTGTTCTCTGTGTGTCTCTGAGAGTCAGATGTTCAAATTTCTCTCCGGATGTGTTTTCCAGTTCTCCATGTGTGGATATGTCAGACCGGATGTAGCAAATTCTCTTCCTACATTGATGGTTCTCTGGTGAACTGTCAGCTAGATGTCTCCCACATTGACCACAGCTATAGGGTTTCTCTCCTGTGTGTGTCCTCAGGTGTTGAGTCAGAGAGCCAGATGTTGTGAAACTCTTCCCACATTGATCACAGCTATAGGGTTTCTCTCCTGTGTGTATTCTCTGGTGTAGAGTCAGATGGCAAGATCGACCAAACCTCTTCCCACATTGATCACAGCTATAGGGTTTCTCTCCTGTGTGTGTTCTCTGGTGTCGTGTCAGCTCTCCAATTCGACAAAAACTCTTCCCACATTGAACACAGCTAAATGGTTTCTCTCCTGTGTGTGTTCTCAGGTGTTGAGTCAGAGAGCCAGATGTTGTAAAACTCTTCCCACATTGACCACAGCTGTAAGGTTTCTCTCCTGTGTGTGTTCTCTGGTGAACTGTCAGCTGGTCAGATTGAACAAAACTCTTCCCACATTGATCACAGCTATAGGATTTCTCTCCTGTGTGTATTCTCTGGTGTAGAGTCAGATGGCAAGATCGACTAAACCTCTTCCCACATTGATCACAGCTATAGGGTTTCTCTCCTGTGTGTATTCTCTGGTGTAGAGTCAGATGGCAAGATCGACCAAACATCTTCCCACATTGATCACAGCTATAAGGTTTCTCTCCTGTGTGTATTCTCTGGTGCACTGTCAGCTCTCCAGATCGACAAAAACTCTTCCCACATTGAACACAGCTATAGGGTTTCTCTCCTGTGTGTGTTCTCAGGTGTTGAGTCAGAGAGCCAGATGTAGTAAAACTCCTCCCACATTGATCACAGCTATAAGGTTTCTCTCCTGTGTGTGTTCTCTGGTGAACTGTCAGCTCTCCAGATTGACCAAATCTCTTCCCACATTGATCACAGCTATAGGGTTTCTCTCCTGTGTGTGTTCTCTGGTGTCGTGTCAGCTCTCCAGATTGACAAAAACTCTTCCCACATTGATCACAGCTGTAAGATTTCTCTCCTGTGTGTATTCTCTGATGAATTGTATTGCCTGATGAGGTGAATCTCTTCCCACAGTCAGAGCAGCAGTGAGTTCTCTTCACTGTGGGTCTCTGCAGGTGTTTATTGAGGTGTTCTGATCTGGAGAGACCCTTCTCTCCCTCTTCAGCATCATGAGGTTGTTGAGGCTCCCCAGAGGATCCACGATAGTCCCGTATCTCTCCTGTGTGAACAACAAAGTCAGACAGATGATTAAAGGCCCACAACAGCAGAAGTCCACTGTAAAAGGTGATGCCAACAGCGTAGCTATGATGTTGTACAGCAATTGACGTCTGTAATGAATGTTAACATTATTTGACAATTGTCTTAAAATTAGCAAGAAAAGTCATATTTTGTCTTGTTTTCACATTAGTAGTAACATCGATGATTGTAGGCTAGAAATAGGATATTCATGTTGTTGAAACTAAACAGTGTGCCAGACGACTTTTGTTCTCCAAGGCCCCCTTCTGTGTTTGCTAAAATTGTGGCACGAGGGCAATTTAATTGCAGAAACTCCTCCCTGCTAATGAGGAAACCGATAGTTATGGATGTACTATATCTGCCTGGAACAAAAATGGTGAGCAAAGATTTTAGTTTTTCACAATGTATTCTGAATATGAATGGGGGAAAACTCAGGGGAGTAACCTCCATTTCCAGGTTGCTTATGAGAGCATTTCACACTACTTTGGATTATACATTTAAGGCTCATTTGAATGTCCTGCTTAATATAATGTTTGCTGCAGTATTATGAATTATGTGTAATTATTGAAGAACCGCGTTAATGACAGTATCCATTTGGGTGTTGTCAATAAAGTTACGATTTAATTTTTTATTTCACCTTTATTTAACCAGGTAGACCAGTGAGATATAATTCCTGTACTACCTGCTGGAGCGCGTGCTATGGGTGGGTGTTGCTATGGTGACCAGTGAGCCGAGTTAAGGCGGCCTAGCAAAGACTTATAGATGACCTGGAGCCAGCGGGTTTGGCGACAAATATGTGATAGCAAACTGGATGCAGTCTGAGTAGAGTGTTGGAGGCTATTTTGTAAATGATATCGCCGAAGTTAAGGATAGGTAGGATAGTCAGTTTTACGAGGGTATGTTTGGCAGCGTGAGTGAAGGAGGCTTTGTTTCGAAATAGGAAGCAAATTGTAGATGCTTAATAGGAGTCTGGAAGGAGAGTTTACAGTCTAACCAGATACCTAGGTATTAGTAGTTGTCCACATATTCTAAGTCAGAACTGTCCAGAGTAGTGATGCTAGTCGGGCGGGCGGTTGCGGGCAGCGATCGGTTGAAGAGCATGCATTTAGTTTAACTTGCGTTTAAAAGCAGTTGGAGGCCACAGAAGGAGTGTTGTATGGCATTGAAGCTTGTTTGGAGGTTTGTTAACACATTGTCCAAAGAAGGGCCAGATGTATACAGAATGGTGTCATCTGACTAGAGGTGGATCAAGGAATCACCCGCAGCAAGAGCGACATCGTTGATATATACAGAGTCGGCCCGAGAATTGAACCCTGTGGTAACTCCATAAAAACTGCCAGAGGTCCGGACAACAGGCCAGGTTGATGAAGACGGCTGCACAGTACTGTCTTTTATCGATGGCGGAAATTATATTGTTTAGTACCTTGAGCGTGGATGAGGTGCACCTGTGACCAGCTCGGAAACCGGATTGCACTGCGGAGAAGGTACGGTGGGATTCGAAATGGTCAGTGATCTGTTTGTTAACTTGGCTTTCGAAGACTTTAGAAAAGGCAGGACAGGATGGATGTAACAGTTTGGGTCAACAGTATCACCCCCTTTGAAGAGGGGGATGACTGTGGAAGAGAGGTTGAACAGACTAGTAATAGGGGTTGCAACAATGGCGGAAGATAATTTTAGAAAGAGGGTCCAGATTGTCTTGCCCAGCTGATTTGTACGGGAACAGGATTTGCAGCTCTTTCAGAACATCAGCTATCTGGATTTGGGTGAAGGAGAAGCTACAGGGCATACATTCTTGTGGCGGGGATCGAAACCACTACCCTAGCAAGCGCCATGCTCTACCAACTGAGCTACAGGGGTGGGGAGGCTTGGGCAAGAGCTGTTGGTTGGGGTAGCCAGGAGGAAAGCATGGCCAGCCGTAGAGAAATGCTTATTGAAATTCTCGATTATCGTGGATTTATCGGTGGTGACAGTGTTTCTTAGCCTCATTGCATTGGGCAGCTGGGAGGAGGTGCTCTTATTCTCAATGGACTTTACAGTGTCACAAAACTTTTTGGAGTTAGAGCTACAGGATGCAAATTTCTGTTTAAAAAAGCTAGCCTTTGCTTTCCTAACTGACTGTGTGTATTGGTTTCTGACTTCTCTAATAAAGTTGCATATCGCGGGGACTATTCGACGCTAGTGCAGTAGGCCACAGGATGTATTTGTGCTGGTCGAGAGCAGTCTGGTCTGGAGTGAACCAAGGGCTATATCTGTTCCTAGTTGTACATTTTTTTAAAGGGGCATGCTTATTTAAGGTGGTGAGGAAATTACAATTAATGAACAATCAGGCATCCCCTACTGAAGGGATGAGGTCAATATCCTTCCAGGATACCCGGGCCAGGTCATTAGAAAGGCCTGCTTGCAGAAGTGATTTTGTCTACAGATTTTGGGTTGTTACTGGTGGGTTCCTTGGAAATGTGTGTGAGATTGAGGGCATCTAGCTTGGATTGTAGGACGGCCGGGGTGTTAACCTCACTAGAGTAGGGGGCACTATTTTCACCTCCGGATGAAAGTAAACTTGGTAGATTTGGATAGAAAACACTTTAAATTTTCCAAAACTGTTAAAATAATGTCTGAGTATAACAGAACCGATACGACAGGCGATGTTCTATGTTCTGATGGCTAGCATCTGATGGAGGTTCTAGCTATAAGGTCTAACAAAAACAGCAGATCCATATCATATTGGGTGAGGCGGGTTGCCGGAAGGTATATTTAATTTAAAAATTAAAAGGATTGAAATATATTGCTATATATACAAAAAAGATGAAAAAAACATACCATTTACAACAAACACGTCTTAATGCTACGCCATCTTGGATTACAAAATGACTCAGTTAAAAACCATTGGATCTAGCAAACTCAAAATATTTAGTATTTCTGTGCCCATGAAAACTGTTTTCCCAGCGTAACATAAGGAGCCACTAAATGATACAAAGTTCGAGTGCATTTCAGAATACAAAACAACTGTCTGACAGCAAGATCCCTTATTTAAGTTGAAGTTCATCATATGACAAGAATAACGTTATGACTATAACTACTGTTCCCTGAAGGAGGGAAACTAGGTACAACATACTATTAAATCCACGCCTCGCTGGAAGCCCCGCCTTCTACAGGTGATGCTAGTCTATTACTAGTCTATCTATCTGTAGTCTATTACTAGTCTATCTACCTGTAGTCTACTAGTCTATCT
>NW_025745445.1:0-99339 GCF_021184085.1 Oncorhynchus gorbuscha
CTTCAGATGTGGACTCTTTGATTGCTCTCGCCATCCGCATAGAACGACGGGTAGATCTTCGTCACCGGGCTCGTGGAAGAGAGCTCGCATCAACGGTGTTTCCCTGCTCCGCATCGCAACCATCTCCCTCCTCTGGCTTTGAGACTGAGCCCATGCAGCTGGGAGGGATTCGCATCTCGAATAAGGAGAGGGAACAGAGGATCACCAACCGCCTGTGCCTCTATACATTTTGTTATTTCATGTCCAGTAAGAGGCCAGAGCCCATCAGTAAGCGGAGGGCTACTGGTGAGCGCTACTACTCAGGTCCCTTCATCTAGATCTTGTACTACTATGTCGGTCCATCTACGCTGGACCGGTTCGGGTGCTACATGCAGTGCTTTGATTGACTCTGGGGCTGAGGGTTGTTTCATGGACGAAGCATGGGCTCGGAAACATAACATTCCTTTCAGACCGTTAGACAGGCCTACGCCCATGTTTGCCTTAGATGGTAGTCATCTTCCCAGTATCAAATTTGAGACACTACCTTTAACTCTCACAGTATCTGGTAACCACAGTGAGACTATGTCTTTTTTGATTTTCCGTTCACCGTTTACACCTGTTGTTTTGGGTCACCCCTGGCTTGTATGTCATAATCCTTCTATTAATTGGTCTAGTAATTCTATCCTATCCTGGAACGTTTCTTGTCATGTGAAGTGTTTAATGTCTGCCATCCCTCCCATTTCTTCTGTCCCTACTTCTCAGGAGGAACCTGGCGATTTGACAGGAGTGCCGGAGGAATATCATGATCTGCGCACGGTCTTCAGTCGGTCCCGAGCCAACTCCCTTCCTCCTCACCGGTCGTATGATTGTAGTATTGATCTCCTTCCGGGGACCAATCCTCCTCGAGGTAGACTATACTCTCTGTCGGCTCCCGAACGTAAGGCTCTCGAGGATTATTTGTCTGTGTCTCTTGACGCCGGTACCATAGTGCCTTCTTCCTCTCCGGCCGGGGCGGGGTTCTTTTTGTTAAGAAGAAGGACGGTACTCTGCGCCCCTGCGTGGATTATCGAGGGCTGAATGACATAACGGTTAAGAATCGTTATCCGCTTCCCCTTATGTCATCAGCCTTCGAGATTCTGCAGGGAGCCAGGTGCTTTACTAAGTTGGACCTTCGTAACGCTTACCATCTCGTGCGCATCAGAGAGGGGGACGAGTGGAAAACGGCGTTTAATACTCCGTTAGGGCATTTTGAGTACCGGGTTCTGCCGTTCGGTCTCGCCAATGCGCCAGCTGTTTTTCAGGCATTAGTTAATGATGTTCTGAGAGACATGCTGAACATTTTTGTTTTTGTCTATCTTGACGATATCCTGATTTTTTCTCCGTCACTCGAGATTCATGTTCAGCACGTTCGACGTGTTCTACAGCGCCTTTTAGAGAATTGTCTCTACGTAAAGGCTGAGAAGTGCTCTTTTCATGTCTCCTCCGTTACTTTTCGGTTCTGTTATTTCCGCTGAAGGCATTCAGATGGATTCCGCTAAGGTCCAAGCTGTCAGTGATTGGCCCGTTCCAAGGTCACGTGTCGAGTTGCAGCGCTTTTAGGTTTCGCTAATTTCTATCGGCGTTTCATTCGTAATTTCGGTCAAGTTGCTGCCCCTCTCACAGCTCTTACTTCTGTCAAGACGTGTTTTAAGTGGTCCGGTTCCGCCCAGGAGCTTTTGATCTTCTAAAAGAACGTTTTACGTCCGCTCCTATCCTCGTTACTCCTGACGTCACTAGACAATTCATTGTCGAGGTTGACGCTTCAGAGGTAGGCGTGGGAGCCATTCTATCCCAGCGCTTCCAGTCTGACGATAAGGTTCATCCTTGCGCTTATTTTTCTCATCGCCTGTCGCCATCTGAGCGCAACTATGATGTGGGTAACCGTGAACTGCTCGCCATCCGCTTAGCCCTAGCGAATGGCGACAGTGGTTGGAGGGGGCGACCGTTCCTTTGTCGTTTGGACAGACCATAAGAACCTTGAGTACATCCGTTCTGCCAAACGACTTAATGCCCGTCAAGCTCGTTGGGCGTTGTTTTTCGCTCGTTTCGAGTTTGTGATTTCTTACCGTCCGGGTAGCAAGAACACCAAGCCTGATGCCTTATCCCGTCTGTTTAGTTCTTCTGTGGCTTCTACTGATCCCGAGGGGATTCTTCCTTATGGGCGTGTTGTCGGGTTAACAGTCTGGGGAATTGAAAGACAGGTTAAGCAAGCACTCACGCACACTGCGTCGCCGCGCGCTTGTCCTAGTAACCTCCTTTTCGTTCCTGTTTCCACTCGTCTGGCTGTTCTTCAGTGGGCTCACTCTGCCAAGTTAGCGGGTCATCCCGGTGTTCGAGGCACTCTTGCGTCTATTCGCCAGCGCTTTTGGTGGCCGACTCAGGAGCGTGACACGCGCCGTTTCGTGGCTGCCTGTTCGGACTGCGCGCAGACTAAGTCGGGTAACTCTCCTCCTGCCGGTCGTCTCAGACCGCTCCCCATTCCTTCTCGACCATGGTCTCACATTGCCTTAGACTTCATTACCGGCCTGCCTTTGTCTGCGGGGAAGACTGTGATTCTGACGGTTGTCGATAGGTTCTCTAAGGCGGCACATTTCATTCCCTCGCTAAACTTCCTTCCGCTAAGGAGACGGCACAAATCATTATTGAGAATGTATTCAGAATTCATGGCCTCCCGTTAGACGCCGTTTCAGACAGAGGTCCGCAATTCACGTCACAGTTTTGGAGGGAGTTCTGTCGTTTGATTGGTGCGTCCGTCAGTCTCTCTTCCGGGTTTCATCCCCAGTCTAACGGTCAAGCAGAGAGGGCCAATCAGACGATTGGTCGCATACTACGCAGCCTTTCTTTCAGAAACCCTGCGTCTTGGGCAGAACAGCTCCCTGGGCAGAATACGCTCACAATTCGCTTCCTTCGTCTGCTACCGGGTTATCTCCGTTTCAGAGTAGTCTGGGTTACCAGCCTCCTCTGTTCTCATCCCAGCTTGCCGAGTCCAGCGTTCCCTCCGCTCAAGCGTTTGTCCAACGTTGTGAGCGCACCTGGAGGAGGGTGAGGTCTGCACTTTGCCGTTACAGGGCACAGACGGTGAGAGCCGCCAATAAACGCAGGATTAAGAGTCCAAGGTATTGTTGCGGCCAGAGAGTGTGGCTTTCCACTCGCAACCTTCCTCTTACGACAGCTTCTCGTAAGTTGACTCCGCGGTTCATTGGTCCGTTCCGTGTCTCCCAGGTCGTCAATCCTGTCGCTGTGCGATCTGCTTCTTCCGCGACATCTTCGTCGCGTCCATCCTGTCTTCCATGTCTCCTGTGTTAAGCCCTTTCTTCGCACCCCGTTCGTCTTCCCTCCCCCCCCTCCCGTCCTTGTCGAGAGAGCACCTATTTACAAGGTACATAAAATTATGGACATGCGTTCTCGGGGACGGGGTCACCAATACCTAGTGGATTGGGAGGGTTACGGTCCTGAGGAGAGGAGTTGGGTTCCGTCTCGGGACGTGCTGGACCGTTCGCTCATCGATGATTTCCTCCGTTGCCGCCAGGATTCCTCCTCGAGTGCGCCAGGAGGCGCTCGGTGAGTGGGGGGTACTGTCATGTTTGTCATTTATTGTCATGTCTTGTCCCTGTGCTCCCCATGCTATTCGTTTCCCTCTGCTGGTCTTGTTTGGTTCTATCCCTCTCTCTCCCCCTCCCTCTCTCACTCTCTCGCTCTCTCTTCTCTCTGTCGTTCCGTTCCTGCTCCCAGCTGTTCCTATTCCCCTAATCATCATTTAGTCTTCCCACACCTGTTCCCGATCCTTTCCCCTGATTAGATTCCCTATTTATTCCTTTGTAATCCGTTCCTGTTCCGTCGGTTCCTTATATTGTATTCACCATGCTGTGATTGCGTTTCGCCCTGTCCTGTCGTGTTTTTTGCCGTGATTGTGTATCACCCTGTTCTGTCGTGTTTTGTGCCTTCATCAGACGCTGCGTGTGAGCAGGTGTCTCAGTCGACTACGGCCTGCGCCTACCCGAAGCGACCTGCAGTCTGTGGCCGCTTTTCCAGTTGTTTTCCCCTCTACAAATCTAGAGGATGTCAGTTATTCCGTTTTGAACATTATTAAACTCTGCTTCTGTTAAGTCGCTTTTGGGTCCTCTTTTACCAGCATGACAATACATGTCGCAAATGAGTTTCCCCTCGCCTTGTAGCTGCAAGTTAAGGCTGTTAAGTATTTCTGTCACGTCTGTTAAAAATGCGAGGTGCCATTTCCATTCTGGGTCGATCAGCTCTGGGACCGTTTTCTCTTTTAAATGAAGAAATGCGTTAATTTCGGGTAGCAGCTCGTAAAAACGCCTCAAAACTCTGCCCCAGCTCAGCCATCGGACCTCTGTGTAGTACAGCACATCTCCGTGCGTAGACTCCAGTTCAGACAGGAATTCTTGGAACTGCCTGTGTTTAAGTCCCTTTGCTCTGATGAAGTTTATGCACGACACCACAACCTTCATTACAGAATCCCACGTCAACACTTTGCAGCACAGTGCTTGCTGGTGAATTAGGCAGTGGACTCGTAGCGGGGCGGTGAGACCCCTTTTTTCCAACTCCCGGTTCATGCGTCCTATTAGACCGCGAGTTTCGCCCACCATGCTAGGAGCCCCGTCAGTCGTGATGCTAGCTAGCTTTGACCAGTCCAGGTCCAACTTCTCCATGGTTTGGCACACTTTGTCAAAAATATCCTCTCCCGTTGTAGTCCCTTTGAGACTTTGGAGGGCTGCCAGCTCCTCGCATATCTCAAAGTTTGCGCTAACTCCACAAATAAAAATGAGCAGTTGCGCTGTGTCTTGCACGTCCGTGCTCTCATCCAGTGCTAATGGAAAAAAAGTCAAATTCTTTCGTCTTCTGCTGCAGCTGGGCATATACATTACTCCCGATTTCTTCAACGCGTCTGGTGATTGTACTCGCCGACAGACTTACGGCATTAAATGCATCTTTCTTCTCGGGACACACCTCCTCCGCGACAGCATCCATACATTTCTTAACAAACTCTCCGTCAGTGAAAGGCTTACCGCTTCTTGCTATCAGTTTAGCAACCCGAAAGCTGGCCCGAACGGATGCCTGGTTCAGCTGAGCTTGGCGTACAAATGTATTCTGCTGAGATAGTAGTCCACTTTTTAGCTTTGAGAGTTTGTCTGCTCGTATTTGGCCTTGCAAGCTATCGTACTTGTCTTTGTGACGGGATTCATAGTGTCGGCGAAGATTGTATTCTTTGAATACCGCCACCGTCTCTTGACAGATGAGACAAACAGCCTTTTCTTTGCATTGAACAAAAAAATAATCGTTTGTCCACTGCAGGTTAAATACCCTGCATTCTGAATCAATTTTTCTCTTACCTAACCTTTTCGCCATTATTCCGTTCTCTCTTTGACAGGGCCGGGCCTAGGATTTTTTTTCTGGAGGCCACATAGGAAAAAAATTTGATAGCGTCTCTGGTATTGTTCAGAGGGCCGGCCAAATGTGCTGACGGGCCGTATCCGGCCCGCGGGCCGTAGTTTGGTGACCACTGGTCTAGGGTGTCAGGTAGGGTGGAGGTGATATGGTCCTTGACTAGTCTCTCAAAGCACTTCATGATGACGGAAGTGAGTGCTACGGGGCGGTAGTCGTTTAGCTCAGTTACCTTAGCTTTCTTGGGAACAGGAACAATGGTGGCCCTCTTGAAGTATGTGGGAACAGCAGACTGGTATAGGGATTGATTGAATATGTCCGTAAACACACCGGCCAGCTGGTCTGCGCATGCTCTGAGGGCGCGGCTGGGGATGCCGTCTGGGCCTGCAGCCTTGCGAGGGTTAACACGTTTAAATGTCTTACTCACCTCGGCTGCAGTGAAGGAGAGACCGCATGTTTCCGTTGCAGGCCGTGTCAGTGGCACTGTATTGTCCTCAAAGCGGGCAAAGAAGTTATTTAGTCTGCCTGGGAGCAAGACATCCTGGTCCGTGACTGGGCTAGATTTCATCTTGTAGTCCGTGATTGACTGTAGACCCTGCCACATGCCTCTTGTGTCTGAGCCATTGAATTGAGATTCCACTTTGTCTCTGTACTGACGCTTAGCTTGTTTAATAGCCTTGCGGAGGGAATAGCTGCACTGTTTGTATTCAGTCATGTTGCCAGACACCTTGCCCTGATTAAAAGCAGTGGTTCGCGCTTTCAGTTTCACGCGAATGCTGCCATCAATCCAATGTTTCTGGTTAGGGAATGTTTTTATCTTTGCTATGGGAACGACATCTTCGACGCACGTTAGTGGTCCTTCTGTAGCTCAGTTGGTAGAGCATGGAGCTTGTAACGCCAGGGTAGTGGGTTCGATCCCCGGGACCACCCATACGTAGAATGTATGCACACATGACTGTAAGTCGCTTTGGATAAAAGCGTCTGCTAAATGGCATATATTATTATTATTATTATTACGTTCTAATGAACTCGAACACCGAATCAGCGTATTCGTCAATATTCCCATCTGACGCAATACGAAACATGTCCCAGTCCACGTGATGGAAGCAGTCTTGGAGTGTAGAGTCAGCTTGGTCTGACCAGCGTTGGACAGACCTCAGCGTGGGAGCCTCTTGTTTTAATTTCTGTCTGTAGGCAGGGATCAGCCTGCCTACAGGCAGAATGGTGTTGAATACTGAGCTGGAGTCAATGAACAGCATTCTTACATAGGTATTCTTTTTGTCCAGATGGGATAATGCAGTGTGATGTGATTGCGTTATCTGTGGACCTGTTGGGGCGGTATGCAAACTGAAGTGGGTGTAGGGTGGCCGGAAAAGTGGTGGTGAGATCAGCTCAAATTTGGACAATGCCTCCTTTCTGTGTCAAAGCTATGTTTATTCTTTTGTTTTTGGTCTTTCATCGTGTTTTACTATTGCTTTTTATTCATTTTTTTGCGCTGTTTTCAATCTTTTGACAAGACGGCACCGACAGAGAAGGTCGACATCTAATGAGCTCCCAGACGTTGCTAACCTTGATTCTGACTACAAATCTGACTTCAACTGCAACCCAGCTGTTCCTTTGATTATACTGGACCCTATTATTTTCTTTGGGCACCCGAAACCCAGCAGGAATAGACAAGGAAGACAGGCTGGCATCCTGCTGAGACTGAGACTGAGACAAAGAGAAAATCGACTGGCACTCCCCAACGTTTTATTGGCAAATGTCCAATCAATCAATAATAAGATGGGTTAGTTTAGATTGAGAGTCTCTTATCAAAGAGACTTGAAAAACTGCAATATTCTATGCTTTGCAGAAACTTGGCTGACAGAATTTATGGATATACACATCATGATCGGACAGCAGCCTAGGGTAAGTCCAAAGAGGGAGGGGTGTGCCTTGTCATTAACAACAACTGTTGCGCTGTTTCCAGTGTGAATGAAGTCTTAAGCTTTTGCTCACCCATAGAATACCTCATGGTAAGCTGTTAACCTTTTCATCTACCATGAGAGTTCTCATCCGTAATTATCAAGGATGTCTACATCTCACCACAAGCCAACGTCACTTTGGCACTCAAACTGAATGGGCCTGTAAACAAACAAGACATTGCAAAACCAGAGGCAGCATTTCTTGTAGGTGCAAACTTTAGTGCAGGGAAACATCAAACTGTTCTACCACCTCTTTACCAACACATCTCCTTTACCACAAGCTGTGCTAAAACTCCAGACCACTTTTAATCTACCCACAGAAACTTATACAAGGCCCTCCTTCGCGCTCCATTTGGCAAATCAGACCACAACTGTATCCTCCTGCTTCCTGTTTACAAACAAAAGCTCAAACAGGATGTACCAGTGAAACTATCAATATGGAAGTGGTCAGATTTAGCAAATGTGAAGCTACAAGACCGTTTTGCTATTACGGACTTGGTGTCAGCGTCAGTGGTGTATAGGTGAGGACTGAGTCAAGCGCAGGAAACAGAACTGAGTAAAAATAACGTACTTTACTTGGGAAAAATAAACAGTACAATAAATCCACGTAGGGATAACAAACCCTAACACACAAAACTAACACAAAACAGGAACAATCACGCACAAAACATAATGAGAACCAGAGGGTTAAGTAGGGAAATAATAATAACGCAATGGGAACCAGGTGTGTACAATTAAGACATAACAAAAGGAAAAAGAAATGTGGATCGGTGGAAGCTAGAAAGTAGGTGACGAAGAACGCCGCCCGAACAAGGATACGTAGAATGTATGCACACATGATTGTAAGTCGCTTTGGATAAAAGCGTCTGCTAAATGGCATATATTATTATTATATTATTATATTATAGGCACCAACTTCGGCGGAAGTCGTGACAGTACCCCCCCCTTCACGCACGGCTCCAGCAGCGCACCGATACCAACCTCGGGGACGACCCGGTGGACGAGGTGCAGGGTGATCTGGGTGGAGATGATGAAATTCCAGTAGTAAGGAAGGGTCCAGGATGTCCTCCACCTCCTCCGGACCATACCCCTCCCACTCCACAAGGTACTGAAGGCCCCACGCCTGATGCCTAGAATCCATGATGGCCCGCACAGTATACGCCGGGACCCCCTTGACATCCAGATTGGCGGAGGAACCTTCCGCACCTCGGACTGCTGGAGCGGACCAGCCACCACCGGCCTGAGAAGAGACACATGGAACGAGAGGTTAATCCGATAATCAGGGGGAAGTTGTAACCTATAACATATCCCATCTAGTCTCCTCAGGACTTTAAATGGCCCCACAAACCGCGGACCCAGCTTCCGGCAGGGCAGGTGAAGAGGCAGGTTTTGGATCGAGAGCCAGACCCGGTCTCCCGGTGCATACACCGGAGCCTCACTGCGGTGGCGGTTGGCGCTCGCCTTCTGTCGCCTGATGGCCCGTTGAAGGCGTACATGCGCTGCGCTGCATCCCAGGTTGCCTCCGAGTGCTGAAACCAATCATCCACAGCAGGTTCCTCGATCTGGCTCTGGTGCCATGGTGCCAGAACCAGCTGATAACCTAGTATACACTGAAACGGAGACAGGTTAGTGGAGGAGTGGCGGAGAGAGTTTTGGACCATCTCTGCCAAGGGGAAGAAAAACCGACCACTCCCCCGGCCGGTACTGGCAATAAGACTGCAGAAATCTACCCACATCCTGGTTAACTCTCTCCACCTGCCTATTACTTTCGGGGTGAAAACCTGAGGTAAGACTGACCGAGACCCCCAGACGTTCCATGAAACCCCTCCAGACCCTTGATGTGAACTGGGGACACCGATCAGACACTATATATCCTCAGGCACCCCGTAGTGCTGGAGGACTTGTGTAAACAGGGCCTCCGCCGTCTGTAGCGCTGTAGGGAGAACGGGCAAAGGAATGAGACGGCAGTACTTAGAAAACCTTATCCACAACAACCAAAATTGTGGTGTTCCCTTGACTGAGGAAGATCTGTAACCACAGCCGTTGTGGAACGGGAAGGGGTTGTAATTTTCCTCGGGTTAGTTGTCTAGGTGCCTTGCACTGAGCGCACACCCTCACATCCTTAGCTAAAGTGGGCCCCCAGTACTTCCCACTAAAACACCGCAGTGTCCGACCAATGCTAGGATGACCAGAGGATGAGCCCAACAAATCAATCGATCACGAACATCAGACGGAACATACTTACATCCAACTGGACACTGGGTGGGTGTGGGCTCCACACGTAACGATAGTGAACACAAAACGGGTGAAAAACATGGCCCACCTTGCCTGGCGAGGATTCATTCTCTTCATCGCCTGGATGTACTCCAGATTGCAGTGGTCAGTCAAAATGAGAAAAGGGTGTTGAGCCCCCTCAAACCAATGCCTCCACGCTTTCAGACCCCCAACAACAGCCAACAGCTCCCGGTCCCCCACATCATAGTTTCGCTCCGCCAGGCTGAGCTTCTTCAAAAGAAACGTACAGGGGCGGAGTTTTGGTCGCGTACCCGAGGGCTGAGACAGCACAGCTCCTATCCCTGCCTCGGACGCGTCCACCTCATCTATGAACGCTAAGGAGGGATCAGGATGAGCCAACACAGGAGCTGAGGTAAACAAAGCCTTCAGGTGACAAAAAGCTCTGTCTGCCCCAACTGACCACTGCAGTCGCACCGGTCCCCCATTCAGCAAAGAGGTAAAGGGAGCCGCTACCTGACCAAAGCCCCGGATAAACCTCCGGTAATAGTTGGCAAACCCTAAGAACCACTGCACCTTATTTTACCGTGGTTGGAGTCAGCCAATTATGCACGGCTGAAATGTGGTCATTCTCCATCTCCACCCCTGACTTGGACAGGCGGGAACTCAAGGAGGCAGGTGAAGTGGAAGGCCGAATGTATCCCTGTCCCAGAGATTTGGTGCCATATGTTTCCATAGCCGCCATCTCCTCTTGTGACAGAGGATACACGTGACTCCTGGGAAGTGCTGCGTCTACCAGGAGATTTATCGCACAATCCACCCGTCAATGGGGTGGTAGTTGAGTCGCCTTCTTTTTACAGAAGGAAAGAGCCAAATCGGCATATTCAGGGGGGATGTGCATGGTAGAGATCTGGTTTTGACTTTCCACCGTGGTTGCACCTATGGAAACACCTATACACCTCCCTGAACACTGATGTGACCATCCCTTGAGAGCCCTCTGTTGCCACGAAATAGTGGCGTCATGATGGGCCAACCAGGGAAACGCAGGAGAATTGATCAGGAATAGACTAATCCTTTCCTCATGACCCTCCTGCATTATCATACATAGTGGAGCCGTGACCTCCCTAAAGCCGTGACCAGACCCTAAAGGACGAATATCTAAGGCATGTACAGGGAAGGGCACATCAACAGGAACAATAGGCATCCCTAATCTAAATGCAATAAAGTTTCCTGCTGCGTCTGAATCTACTAGCGCCTTATGCTGGGAGTGCAAGAAAAAGTAAGGATATTCTGTAGATATAAACATGTGCGCAACAGGAGGCTCTGGCTGTCTCGACTTCCTGGGAAACCTCTCCAGGACCAACCAGCAGTGTGTCCTCTGCGGCCATAGGTAGTGAAGGAGACAGCCCTCCCTCCGATCACCCTCAGAGCAGCACCTCCGAGGTCCATATGTGTATCTATGGAGGTGTTGTGGGATGTAATCGATGGACCCCGATCAGGACGTCCGCGGGTGGTCGAGGATAAGGGTGGTATCCCTTACTACATAGTATATCCCTAGACTACATCTGTAATGGTCGATCAGGGCCCTCTCATTCCATCCCACGCTGGCAGCCAGGGTCCTGAAGTCCAGTGAGAATTCCTGTGCGGTCCTCATACCCTCATACACTCTCCCCTCAGGTGGATGATCATAGACCGCTCGAAAGCGGCGAGTGAAATCCTCATAGCGGACAGACGCTGCATCGATACTTCCCCATTCGGCGTTGGCCCACTCAAGCGCCTTCCCAGACAGACAGTAGATGAGGGCGGACACGCTCTCGTATCCCGAGGGAGCCAAATGGACGATTGCCAGGTAGAATTCCAACTGGAGCATGAACCCCTGGCACCAGGCAACCGTCCCATCATATGCGCTCGGGAGCGATAGCCAAATCCCACTGGGTCCAGATGAGGGAGGGGTGAAAGGGTGAGCAGCACGCGATCAATGGCTCTGCCAAGATGTTGAAGCATCGTTGCATGCTGCTGGACTTCTTCTTCCACTTGTACTGGAGGACTGCGTGCACCTGCTGACTCCATAATATGGTGTGTGATTCTGTCAGCGTCAGTGGTGTATAGGTGAGGTGAAGACGAGGGCCGAACGCCGCCCGAACAAGGAGATGCACCAACTTTGGCGGAAGTCGTGACACTTGGGTATGTTCTGGGTTTCATCCAATAGCATTGATGAGTTGATCACATCAGTCACTGGCTTCATCAATAAGTGCATAGACTACGTTGTCCACACAGTGACCATATGAACGTATCCAAACTAAAAACAATGAATGACAGGCAGTATCCAGGCTGCGCTGAAGGCATGAGCTGCAGTTTACATGGAACGGAACACGGACATGGATGCATACAAGATAGCCCGCTACGAACTTGAACGTGCCATCAACCATGAAAAGGGACATTATAGGAGGAAGATGGAATCCTATTAAAGCCCCTCTGACCCTCATTGGATGTGGCAGGGTTTGCAGAGGATAGCAGATTATAAAGGGAAACTCAACCGTGAGATACGCAGTGATGCAGACTTCCCAAATTTGCCTTTTATGCTCGCTTGGAGGAAAAGAACACTGAGTTTTACATGAAAGTTTCAAGTTTTATTTGTCACATGCACAAGTAAAGTTAAATATTTAAATTGCAAGCCCTTGGGCCTCCCGGGTGGCGCAGTGGACTAGGGCACTGCAGTGCTAGCTGTGCCACCAGAGACTCTGGGTTTGCGCCCAGGCTCTGTTGCGACCGGGATGTCCATGGGGCGATGCACAGTTGGCCAAGCGTCATCCGGGTTAGGGAGGGCTTGTGCGGCAGGGATATCCTTGTCTCATCACAAACTAGCGACTCCTGTGGTGGGCTGGGCGCAGTACGTGCTAACCAGGTAGCCAGGTGCACAGCCAGGTGCACAGTGTTTCCTCCGACACATTGGATGCATGCTGTGTTAAGAAGCAGTGCGGCTTGACTTGGTTGGGTTGTGTTTCGGAGGACGCTATCTTGTCTCATCGTTACAACTCCCGTATGGGCTCAGGAGAGACGAAGGTCAAAATTGAAAAACAATTGCAAGCCCTTTACCCAATACAGGGGCCTGAAACTCATACACATGACTTCGACCCAAAATCAAATTTTTCCCAGCATGCTCTACAGCAGTTAATTAATGTGTGTTTTTGCGTGTACATTAATGTACACAAAGATAAGGAACACACCTTTTTCTAAACTAATCCAATCAATTAGTTAGATATTTTCCACCCATTTCAAAATGGTTGTTCCAGTTTGAATGGCTTAATGTTCCCAAGATTGTGGAGACCTGAAGGAGTAGGATGCTTTATTGAGTTTGAAGTGGGGGAGGACAAGGCTTCTCTCAAGGGGGATAGAAATGAGATTGAAATGAAATTTCAGCTCGGAAAAGTTTCTGAAGGAGCTGGGTAATTGGTTAAGGGAGGAGGATTGGAGGGAAAGAAAGAGGAGGTTGAAAAGACTGAAGGAGGCAGAGCATAGGATTGAATCTGTTGAAGCTAGCAATAACAAGGGAGAGGGTATGTCAAGGAAGATTGGTGTCAAATTCAAACAGAGTGAGCCAGATGCCAGTTTGAGTTCTGGAGGTGAAATGGAAGGGGTATATGGTATTGTGAGGCGCTCGGAGTCTAAGCCTTGTATTTATGGACATGGTTATGAAAAAAATAAGTTTGATCCAATGGGAGTGCGACTTTTGAAGAGCGTGCAACCAGGCAGTTTGGCTGATCCATGGGAAGTTTCAGGTTGGGTGGAAAAGATGGTGGGTGCTGTTGAGTCATTGAAGGTAACCCAAAGTGGACTTGTGATGTTTTTATGTGTGTCTTCAGATAGGAGGGACACTTGGGAAAGATCTGTATCTTGCTTTGTGCTTAGGTACATAACACCATTGAAAGGAGTAATTTGCCTTGATGACAGCTTTGAACACTCTTGGAATTCTCTCAACCAGCTTCACCCGGAATGCTTTTCCAACAGTATTGAAGTAGTTCCCACATATGCTGAGCACTTGCTGGCTGCTTTTCCTTCACTCTGAGTTCCAATTTATCCCAAACCATCACAATTGGGTTGAGGTTGGGTGATTGTGGAGGCCAGGTCATCTGATGCAGGACATTATCACTCTCCTTCTTGGTTAAATAGCCTTTACACAGCCTGGAGGTGTGTTAGGTTATTGTCCTGTAGAAAAAAACAAATGATAGTCCCACTAAGCGCAAACCAGATGGGATTGCGAATCGCTGCAGAATGCTGTGGTAGTCATGCTGTGGGCCTTTAATTCTAAATCAATCACTGACAGTGTCACTAGCAAAGCACCCCCACACCATCACACCTCCTCCTCCGTGCTTCACAGTGGGAACCACTCATGTGGGGAACATCCGTTAACCTACTCTGTGTCTCACAAAGACACGGCGGTAGTAACCAATAATCTCAAATTTGGACTCATCAGACCAAGGACAGATTTCCACCGGTCTAAGGTCCATTGCTCATGTTTCTTGGCCCAAGCAAGTCTCTTCTTCCTATTGGTGTCATGTAGTAGTGGTTTAGTAGATGTAATTTGCTTCTTGAACTCTGTGAAGCATTTATTGTGGTTGCAATTTCTGAGTCTGGTAACTCTAATGAACGTATCCTCTGCAGCAGAGGTACCTATGCTGCCTTTCCTGAGGACTGCCTTTCCTGTGGCAATCCTCATGAAAGCTAGTGCTTGATGGTTTTTGCAACTGCACTTCAAGAAACTTTAAAAGTTCTTGAAACTTTTCAAAGTTACTGACCTTCATGTCTTAAATAAATAATGTATTTTCTTTTCTCTTTGCTTATTTGAGCTGTTCTTGCCATAATATGGACTTGGTTTTTTACCAAATAGTGCTATATCTTCTGTATACCACCCGTACAACACAATTGATTGGCTCAAACGCATTAAGAAAGAAATAAATTAACTTTTTATTTATTTATTTAACCTTTAATTAAATTCTTATTTAAAATGACGGCATACCAAAAGGCAAAAGGCCTCTGGCGGAGACAGGGGCCTGGGAATAAAATAAATAAATACAATATAAACATAGGACAAAACACACATCACAACAAGAGCGATAACACAACACTACATAAAGAAAGACCTAAGAAAACAACACAGCAAGGCAGCAACACATGACAACACAGGATGGATGCAAAACAACATAACAACAACACGGTAGCAACGCATTATTGGACACAGACAACAACACAAATGGCAAGAATGTAGAGACAACAAGACTTCACACAAAGCAGCCACAACTGTCAGTAAGTGTCCATGATTGAGTCTTTGAATTAAGAGAGTGTTTGAGTGTTTGTTGCAGCTCGTTCCAGTCTCTAGCTGCAGCGAACTGAAAAGAGGAGCCAGGGATGTGTGTGCTTTGGGGATCTTTGACGGAATGTGACTGGCAGAACGGGTGTTGTATGTGGAGGACGAGGGCTGCAGTAGATATCTCAGATAGGGGGGAGTGAGGCCCAAGAGGGTTTTATAAATAAGCATCAACAGTGGATCTTGGTATGGGTGTACAGAGATGACCAGTTTACAGAGGAGTATAGAGTGCAGTGATGTGTCCTATAAGGAGCATTGGTGGCAATCTGATGGCCTTTTAACAAGGCACATCTGTTAAATGAAATGCATTCTAGATGACTACCTCATGAAGCTTGTTGAGAGAATGCCAAGAGGTTGCAAAGCTGTCATCAAGGCAAAGGGTGGCTACTTTGAATAATCTCAAATATAAAATATATTTTGATTTGTTAAATACTTTTTTGGTTACTACATGATTCCATATGTTATTTCATAGTTTTGATGTCTACATTACTTTTCTAGAAAATAGTACAAATAAAGAAAAAACATGGAATGAGTAGGTGTATCCAAACTTTTGACTGGTACTGTGTATAAATCAGATATGTCTTTATTTCATTTTCAATAAATTTGCACATATTTCTAAAAACATGTTCAGACTGTGAAGGGCTATCTGAAGGCACTGTATGTACATAAAGGCAGGGTCAAAATAACTAGGCATCAGGATAGATAATAATAACAGTAAAATAAAGAGCACCGTAGCAACAGCATATTATGAGTGTGTGTGTGTGTGTGTGTGTGTGTGTGTGTGTGTGTGTGTGTGTGTGTGTGTGTGTGTGTGTGTGTGTGTGTGTGTGTGTGTGTGTGTGTGTGTGTGTGTGTGTGTGTGTGTGTGTGTGTGTGTGTGTGTGTGTGTGTGTGTGTGTGTGTGTGTGTGTGTGTGTGTGTGTGTGTGTGAGTTTCTGTGTGTAATTCCAAAGACTTTGATTAGCCCAGGCTGACAGAGGCTTAGCATCAGTGCTGCTGTTGTCATCTTTCTACTAGAGAAAACAAGACAGCAGTAGGAAACACAGTCACAAACCACACAGCTGTGTGTGTGTGGTGGGGAGAGGGGGTGAAATTGTCCGTCATTCGTAATAACACAGACTGTCAAATGCATATCTTTGTGTGTGTGCGTGTGTGCGTGCCTGCCTGCCTGCCTGTGTGCATGTGTGTAAAGGAGTGAGAGAGAAAGAGCGAAACCTAAGTGACATTCCCGCTAGGCTTTTCAGCTTTATTTTTAAGCCGCATTGCACATCAAATCAGGGAGGGGGCATTGCTTTGTATTTTCATCTTCCTTGTTATGGTCCGACACTCCACCCTTCATTTGCATAGAGAAGTCTAACCCCTGTCTGGTGATGGGTTACCGTGGTGATTAAATAATCAGAGTGTGTGATTTGTTCTAGTATCTCTCTCTTTCTATCTCCATTTCACTCCTTATACCTCTATACAACTATCTCCGTCTCTCGCTCCCTATCTTTCTCTCTCTCTGGTTCTCACTCTTTCTCCCTCTCTATATCACTCTTCCTATCTCTGTCTTTCTCCCCCCTCTCTCACTTCCTCTCTTTCTCAGCGATGTAAATGAGTGAGGGACGAACTGGGGTGATTGTGATAAAACTACACTCTTAGAAAATGTGATTTATTTTTTAACACATCCGTGTGTGTAGTTAGGAGTGACATCATAAATCATCATACATCTACACTCTTAGAACAGATGTGTTAAAAATAAGACATGTTGTGTTACTTTTAACACAATCACTATGTTGGCACATTTAGATTTGTCTACACTTTTCAACACAACATGTGTCATTCCTAACTAGACACAAGGATGTGTTAAAACATGTGTGTATGTTTTTTTACACATATTGTGATGTGTTACAATTAAATACACTTTAAAATGAATTAATACAATGCTCCATATACAAAATCTTACATGAAACAAAAGCTGTACAAGCAAAATAGCCTTCTTGAAAGATTTCAAACATATTACTGTTAGTGAGCTATTCAGTCCAGGGAAAGCAACTCAGACAATTTCATACCTGAGATACAGGTGAATGGACGGTTGTTGAATATTCTAGGACAGACACTTCAAAACCTTATGCTAACTTTCTTTAGTGCATTTGTTTGCCATTTGTGAATGTGTTATTCAATGCTTTTCTATGGGCTATAGGAGTAAAGAATACGTGGACAACTACAAATACCTAGGTGTCTGGTTAGGCTGTAATCTCTCCTTCCAGACACACATCAAACATCTCCAATCCAAAGTTAAATCTAGAATTGGCTTCCTATTTCGCAACAAAGCATCCTTCACTCATGCTGCCAAACACACCCTTGTAAAACTGACCATCCTACCAATCCTCGACTTTGGCGATGTCATTTACAAAATAGCCTCCAATACCCTACTCAACAAATTGGATGCAGTCTATCACAGTGCAATCCGTTTTGTCACCAAAGCCCCATATACTACCCACCATTGCAACCTGTACGCTCTCGTTGGCTGGCCCTCGCTTCATACTCGTCACCAAACCCACTGGCTCCATGTCATCTACAAGACCCTGCTAGGTAAAGTTCCCCCTTATCTCAGCTCGCTGGTCACCATAGCATCACCCAACTGTAGCATGTGCCCCAGCAGGTATATCTCTCTGGACACCCCCAAACTTATCTCCCTCACTAGCTTTAAGCACCAGCTGTCAGAGCAGCGCACAGATTACTGCACCTGTACATAGCCCACCTATAATTTAGCCCAAACAACTACCTCTTTCCCTATTGTATTTATTTTATTTTATTTATTTATTTATTTAGTTTGCTCCTTTGCACCCCATTATTTTTATTTCTACTTTGCACATTCTTCCACTGCAAATCTACCATTCCAGTGTTTTACTTGCTATATTGTATTTACTTTGCCACCATGGCCTTTTGTTTGCCTTTACCTCGCTTATCTCACCTCATTTGCTCACATCGTATATAGACTTGTTTCTACTGTATTATTGACTGTATGTTTGTTTTACTCCAAGTCTAACTCTGTGTCGTTGTATGTGTCGAACTGCTTTGCTTTATCTTGGCCAGGTCGCAATTGTAAATGAGAACTTGTTCTCAACTTGCCTACTTGTTTAAATAAAGGTGAAATAAAAATTTAATTAAAAAAAGCCAAATTAAACATTTGATCAAATAACTTTTTATTTTTATTTTGGGGGAATAACTAAAGGGATACTAAAATTCAAACTCAAATAGCTAATTGATCCATGGTACTGTTTGACCATCTTAAAACAATCCATATGTTAGCATTGCAGATGCAAAGTGAAGCGGATGCAAAGTGCTTTGTTTTATATTTAAATAATCACACATAGCTACAATCCCATATAACTTTAATTTACAATGTGGTAGGCTAATCAATAAAAAGTTGGTCTTCAATAATTTTATTTTCCCAAAATTTGAATTATCGTAATTGACGTACAGTTGGCTACATTTCCAGTCAAATGTTTTATCTCAGATGTAATATGTCACATTCCTCCAATTATCTTTGTTAAATTTCAATTTCTTCATTGGGGTGGGAGTAGTGAAGACAGACAATGACCATTTCCCATGCCATTTCCGCTGTCTAGAATTAAGCCGTTTTGACACCATAACAGTGTCAGCTGGTCTAGTAGTTTTATTCTGCTGTTTTTTTGTTGCAACCAGAGTTATTTTAGCTGGGAGCTCCATGTAATATCCCGTTAGTAACGTGCTTAGAAATCTAGCAGTAACATGCAGATAATCCACATGTTCCGCGTCTTAATTGCAATCAGGCCACTAAGTTTAGGTATTTATTACGAATGGTTAAGGTCAAATGAAACAAATAATGAGTGTCTACCACTGGGATTGAACATGTGGCCTTCTGATCCAGAGTCATGGGGCCACCACCCTGGTCCACAATGCCCTAGCAAAACACAAGCATACTTGATGGTAATAGCACTCACTGTTGCCCCTAGTGGCTGGTATTGAAGGCATTTCCCGACATCCTCACGACATGGACAGAAGTCCAAAAGTCAATCTTGAGCAATCTGCCTGCTCACTGTCCACCTCTGAGGCAGAGGATTACTGGTTGGTCAGTTCAAGGGTTAGTTGGTTCCTCTGTACTAAGGCTCTCAATACTACACATGCACAAACACACACACAGAAGTAGCAGTTCAAGCATCAGGTACAGCCTCTAGTTCCGTTCCCCAGTACAAAGCAGAACAAAATGCTAGGTGACTTTGAGGGCAGGGTGAACACGGGCAGCGCTTTGGCTCAATAGACACCAAGTATGAATAAGTGAGAGAGCATGAGAGCAGAAAGCAGAGAGCTGAGTGTTGAGAGAGAACGGCTAAGCTACTGCACTACTACTGCTAGTCTGCTGGGACTTCAGAGAACTACAAACAGCAGAGAGAGAGGGGTGCAGAGAGAGAGAGAGAGAGAGAGAGAGAGAGAGAGAGAGAGAGAGAGAGAGAGAGAGAGAGAGAGAGAGAGAGAGAGAGAGAGAGAAAAAAGATAGCAGTGAGAGGGGGTGGGGTAGAGAGAGAGATAGGAGGGGGTGGGGTAGAGAGAGAGAGAGAGCAGAGAGATACTGTATATACAGTAGAGGGGGAGCAGAGAGAGATGGAGAGAGAGCAGAGTGGAGAGGATAAGATAGAGGACAGGAAGGTGATATTGTGAAGAGCACAGGAGGTTGGTGGCACCTTCATTGGGGAGGATGTGCTCGTGGTAATGGCTGGAGTGGAATTGGTGGAATACTATAAAATGCATCAAACACATGGAAGCATTGAATAATTACATTCATGCTCTTTAATTTTGTGACTTTCTCCCAAAAGCATTTAAATGCAGAGGACTCCCACATCAGATATTGGAAAGACCTCAAACCATTACTATCCATTATATTGCCACAGGTACGGACACCGCATTTGGACCATTGGGGCAATGTGAAAGACCATCCTCCCGATCGCAATGTATTATTGTTACATTTTGGTGTCTGGGCCATTTAGTTTCCCAGTTGCATAGATTAATATTTTTGCGGAAGGAACTGGTTCCAATAATATTTTCACCATTCATTTTTCCCATAGGGGATTTTAGAAACACTTGAAATCAAATGTTATTTATCACATGCGCTGAATATAACCAGTGTAGACCTTACCGTGAAATGCTTACAAGCCCTTAACCAAGAATGCAGTTCAAGAAATATAGTTAATTAAATATTTACTAAATAAACTCAAGTTAAAAAATCTAATCAATCAATATGTAAAACAAGAAATGTACATAACAACAACGAGGCTTTATACAGTGGGCACCGGTACCAAGTAAATGTGCGAGGGTACAGTTAATCAAGGTCATTTGTAAAGTGGACCTTCCTCTGACACCGCCTAGTATATACTGTAGGTCCTGGATATCAGAAAGCTTGGTCCCAATGATATACTGGGCCATACGCATTACCCTCTTTAGCACCTTCAAGTCAAATGTCGAGCAGTTACCAGGCAGGATGCTCTCGATGGTAAAGCTGTTGTGAACCTTTTGAGGATCTGGGGACCCATGCCAAATATTTTCGGTCTCCTGGGGGGAAAAATATGTTGTTGTGCCCCCTCACAACTGTCTTGGTGTGTTTGGACCGTGATCATTTGTTGGTGATATGGACATCAACAAATTTGAAACTCCCGACCCGCTAATTTTTGATTAGCCCACAATCACCTAATTTGTCTTCTTCACACTGAGAGAAAGGTTGTTGTCCTGACACCACACTGCCAGGTCTCTC
Organism: Oncorhynchus gorbuscha; assembly: GCF_021184085.1. NCBI lineage: Eukaryota > Metazoa > Chordata > Actinopteri > Salmoniformes > Salmonidae > Oncorhynchus > Oncorhynchus gorbuscha. The sequence continues at coordinate 20,756 of NW_025745445.1, forward strand.
ACGTCCTCCCTATTGGCTGTCTCATCATTGTCGGTGATCAGGCCTACCACTGTGGTGTTGTCAGAAAACTTAATGATGGTGTTGGAGTCGTGCTTGGCCGTGCAGATGAACAGGGAGACCAGGAGGGGACTGAGCACACACCCCTGAGGGGCCACTATGTTGAGGATCAGTGTGGCGGATGTGTTGTTAACTATGCTTACCACCTGGGTGCGGCCCGTCAGGAAATCCAGGTGCTCCTTTTGTCCAGGTGGGAAAGGGCCGTGTGGAGTGCGATTGAGATGACATCATCTGTGGATCTGTTGGGGTGGTATGCGAATTAGAGTGGGTCGAAGGTGTCTGGCATGATGGTGTTTCCTGCATGTTTCAGTGTTGCTTGCCTCAAAACAAGCATAAAAGGCATTTAGCTCGTCTGGTGGTCTCACGTCGCTGGCCAGCTCAAGGCTGGGTTTCCCTTTGTAGTCTTGTAATAGTTTTCAAGCCCTGCCACATCCGACGAGCGGTATAATCAGTATAATAGGATTCAATCTTATTCCTGTTTTGACACATAGCTTTTTTGATGGTTTGTCTGAGGGCATGTCCCGAACCTTGAAGGCGGAAACTCTAGCTATGCGGCTGTTGCCTGTAATCCATGGCTTCTGGTTTGGAAAAGTACATACGATCACTGTGGGCACAATGTTGTCGATGCACTTATTGATGAAGCCCGGGGACTGAGGTGGTATACTCCTCAATGCTATTGGATGAGTCCCGGAACATATTCCAGTCTGTGCTAACAAAACAGTTCTGTAGCTTAGCATCTCAGTCCTGTCGTGTAGCTTCCGTGTCATCTGACAACTTCTGTATTGAGCGAGTCACTGGTACTTCCTGCTTTCGTTTATGCTTGTAAGCAGGAATCAGGAGGATACATTTTTGGTCAGATTTACCAAATAGAGGGTGAGGGAGAACTTTATATTAATCTATGTGTGTGGAGGAAAGGTGGTCTATGTTTTTTTCTTTAATTACACATGTGGCATGATGGTAGAAATGAGGTAAAACGGATTTATGTTTGCCTCCATTAAAGTCCCCGGCCACTAGGAGTGCCGCTTCTGAATGAGCATTTTCTTGTTTGCTTATGGCCTTATAAAGCTTGTTGAGTGCGGTCTTAGTGCCAGCTTCGGGTTGGGGTGGTAAATAGACAGCTACAAACAATATAGATGTGAACTCTCTTGGTAGATAGTGTAGTCTACAGCTTATCAATATATAATAATAATATATGCCATTTAGCAGACGCTTTTATTTAAAGCGACTTACAGTCATGTGTGCATACATTCTACTTATGGGTGGTCGCGGGGATCGAACCCACTACCCTGGCGTTACAAGCGCCATGCTCTACCAACTGAGCTACAGAAGGAGGGATTCTACCTCAAAAAAGCAATATCTCAAGACTTCTTGAATGTTATACATTGCGCACCAGCAGTTATTGACAAATAGACACACACCTCTACCCCTCATCTTACCAGACGTAGCTGCTCTGTCCTGCTGAAAGACAGAATCAGTCCAGCTCTATATTATCCGTCTTGTCGTTCAGCCAAGCTACAGTTTTTAATGTTCCGTTGGTAGGATGGTCTAGTTTTCCAATTTGCACATTGGCAAATAATATGGAGGGCTGTGTTTCGTGTAGGCTTACCCTACCGTGTAAATCTCTCTAGGACAAGGTTACTTTTATCAATATATTCACATGTAATTACCCCACAAAAATTAAACGCTAATTAGCTGCTAATGTGGCTAACATAAAGAACTTCCATAACGATTTCGCTGTTTAGCCTGTTACTCCTACCCCCTACATTTTCGAACATTCTGTTAAAAATCGCGCAACATTTCAGCGCCCTGCTAGGAATATAGTATATGCATATGATTAGTATGTGTGGATAGAAAACACTCAGACGTTTATAAAACTGATTAAATCACGGTTAAATCACGGCTGTGACTATAACAGAACGTGCGTTTCATCGAAAAGCGCAGGAAAATCTCATCACTGAAAATGGGAAAATATATCCATGCGCCACTAGAAACCATTGTTGAATGTGATCCACATTAAATGGGGCCGAGGTTGCAATACCTACAGCTTCCACACGATGTCAACAGTCTTGTCATTTGCCTACGTTTTGTTTCTTGGTCAAACGGACACAAGGTAGCGCCTTTCTTCCAGTCTCCGACCGGATATTTTGGTTGAGATTTACCCGGACATTATTTCCAGACGTACAGCTATAGAATATACATCGCCTCGTGATCAATTTGATCGCTTATTAACGTTTACTAATACCTAAAGTTGCATTACAAAAGTATTTCGAAGTGTTTCGTGAAAGTTTATCGTCAACTTTTTTAATTAAAAAAAATTACGTTACGTTATAAAACGCTATTTTTTCCTTGATCACACAGTCTTCAAAGATCGATATCTAGGCTATATATGGACCGATTTAATTTTAAAAAAGACCCAATAGTGATGTTTATGGGACATCTAGGAGTGCCAACAAAGAAGATGGTCAAAGGTAATGAATGTTTTATATTTTATTTGTGCGTTTTGTGTACCGCCGACTATGCTAATTATTTTGTTTACGTCCCCTGCGGGTCTTTTGGGGTGTTACATGCTATCAGATAATAGCTTCTCATGCTTTTGCCAAAAAGCATTTTAAAAATCTGACTTGTTGCCTGGATTTACAACGAGTGTAGCTTTAATTCAGTGCACTGCATGTGTATTTTAATGAACGTTTGAGTTTTAACGAGTGCTATAAGCATTTAGCGTAGTGCATTTGCATTTCCAGATGTCTAGATGGGACGCCTGCGTGTCGGGTAGGAGCAAGAGGTTAAACAAGTTTTGTTTAGCTAATAAAATGAAAACATTATTTCAAACTACTTTTGGGTACCTTGTTAACATTACAACATTAAATCCATGTTTTAACTTCTTGGTGACAGGGGGCAGTATTTTCACATCCGGATGAAATGCATGCCCAAATTCAACTGCCTGCAACTCATCCCCAGAAGATGAGATATGCATATAATTAGTAGATTTGGATAAAAAACACTCTGAAGTTTCAAAAACTGTTTGAATCATGTCTGTGAGTACAACATAACTTATTTAGCAAGCGAAACCCCGAGGACAAACCATTCAGATTGTTTTTTTTAGGTCACTCACTTTTCAATGGGTATTTCAATGGGAATACAGATTTCTAAGGGTCCTTCTTGTAGTTCCTACCGCTTCCACTGGATGTCACCAGTCTTTAGAAATTGGTTGAGGTTTTTCCTTTGGGTAATGAAGTAGCCCTGTTAAAGTGTACTGTTAGAGGCGCGTAACCAGAAAACTAGCTTCAGTTTATTTTCCTCCTTTATTGAACACAGATCATCCTGTCTTAAATTTGATTGATTATTTACATAAAAAAATACCTAAAGTTGTATTACAAAAGTAGTTTGAATGTTTTGGCAAAGTGTACAGGTAATTTTTGAGATATTTTGTAGTAACATTGCTCAAGTTGGAACCGGTGTTTTTCTGGATCAAACGCGCCAAATAAATGGACATTTTATATAGACGGAATTAATCGAACAAAAGGACCATTTGTGATGTTTATGGGACATATTGAAGTGCCAACAAAAGAAGCTCAAAGGTAAGGCATGAATTATATTTTTTATTTCTGCGTTGTGTCGCCCTTGCAGGGTTGAAATATGCTTTTCTCTCTTTGTTTACTGAGGTGCTATCCTCAGATAATAGCATTGTTTGCTTTTACCGAAAAGCCTTTTTGAAATCTGACATGTTGGCTGGATTCACAAGTGTAGTTTTAATTTGGTATCTTACATGTGTGATTTAATGAAAGTTTGATTTTTGGAGCTCTGCATTTTCACTGGCTTTTGGCCAGGTAAGTCTAGCATCCCACATATCCCAGAGAGGTTAAAAGTTGCAGAAATGGCAAAGAAAACGTGTAATCAGCTTGACACATTAAAGTTACTTACAGATCACAAAGTCAGCTCATTTCCACTCCATTCATATGCATAGTTTGATTCAGACACAGGCTTGTCTGGCTGTCATGTTTTTATTTTCACTTGCCCTTCCCTACACTGAAATAATATAATTTCAGTCGTCCTAAATTATGATTAATTATTTCTCGTAGCTCATTAGTACACCGTTGTGGTTGAACATATGTTTCTATTGTAGATCCTATGATACAATGAATACCATCAAAGTATCCCTTACAACTTACAGTAATGAACACCTTGTAAAACAGCTGTGAAAACCAACCTGAAATATTTCATATGTATTTAATAATACATCAACGTAGATTTTTTTGGTACAGTTTATTTTCAGATTTTTTTGGTACAGTTTATTTTCAGATTTTTTTTGTACACTCACATGGCAATCATAGATTAAAATACTGAACATCGGTGTGTGGAATATTGAGGTGGTTGTTGTGTGGGTGAGAGGTTCTGCCTGTCTCTTGTTCTCAACAGGCAGCCAGTCTCAGAAGAGGGCCTTGAAGGAGACTGCAAAGTCCAGGCACTGCTCCTTTCATTGTGCTAAGAGTTTGCAGTGCTTGTGTTTTTAGTTCAACTGTATCACATGTTCACAGTATGATCGCGCAAGAATACCTTCTTAACAGATAAGGACTTCACAATAACACTAGCTGTAGATGTAATCAAATTGTATTTGTCACATACACATGGTTGGCAGATGTTAATGCGAATGTAGCAAAATGCTTGTGCTTCTAGTGCCGACAATGCAGTAATATCTAACAATTCCCCAACAACGACCTAATATGATGTCCATGATGATTTTTTGGGACATCGGGTGCTGAAGGTGTCATGGAGGGCAGGTAGTTTGCCCACGGTGATGCATTGTGCAGACCGTGCCACCCTCTGGAGAGCCTTGCGGATGAGGGCGGTGCAGTTGCCTGACAGGATGTTCTCGATAGTGCATCTGTAAAAATTGTCAGGGTTTAGGTGACATGTTAAATTTCTTCAGCCGCCTGAGGTTGAAAAGGCGCTGTCCACCTTCTCCACTGCTGTCCCTTCGATGTGGATAGGGGGGGTGCTCCCTCTGCTGTTTCCTGAAGACCACGATCATCTCCTTTGTTGAAGTTGAGTTTCCTGGCACCCCACTCCAAGTGCCATCACCTCCCTGTAGGCAGTCTCGTCGTTGTTTGTAATCAAGCCCACTACTGTTGTGTCATCTGCAAACTTGATGATTGAGTTGAAGGTGCGCATGGCCACAGTTGTGGGTGAATAGGGAGTACAGTTCATGTAATGGAAAGTTGGTTGGTAATTGAGGACATCAGGTGGATCCACATCTGGCTGTTGGACAGAACCACTAGGTCCTGGAGAACAGGAGCAGAGTTAAAAGGAACAGGGTAGGAGACATGGATGTAAACAAGCAAACAGGTTACACTTTGCTGTGAGATAATGTAATGGAGTAGTGCACTGTTATAAATGGGAGAGATGTACTTTTCAACATTTTTGGAAGGTATAGCCTTCCTCAAGCTGGCCCCCCACCGAATCAGACTGATCCGAACAAACTGGTTCTGTTGGATGGGATACCTCCTGGGGGGCTCGGACAGTTGATGGTCTTATATTATTTGGAGAGGTAAATTGAAGAGGATATTTTTAAAAGCTCAGCATATATACACTTTCTTGCTTTTTCAGATATCAACCAAAGATGATCATACTTTGTCTATTGGGCTTCACTGAAGTGTAAGGGCGTCAGTGCATTCAGTGGTCGACCGTCCAACTGCTCAAGCTGGAGTAGATTGTTGGCTTCCACCGAGGTAATCCTAGGAAGACAGAGAAAAATATCAGTGTTAGTGAAAATTAAACTAGCTTCAGGTTATTTTGTGTGCAAATGCAAATAGTTATTATCGAGATTTCTTATTTTCACCTTAACAGATGGTGACCCCAACTAGGAGCGAAAGAGCAGCGAGGTATTCCCAGGTCTCCCCTTTCTTTTGTCCTTCTTCTAAACCAAGTAAGTCACCCGGATGTCGTAACACTTGGTCCCCTTATTGATTCTGCTCCGGAAACTGTCCTTCTGTTTCTCTTGAAACTTGTCAATGTTCAGTCTCACCTTGATTAGTAACAGGAATACATGCAATTATATTTCATATTACAAATACATTTCTTACATATCTCTTGGAGGGCAAGAAAATAAATGAACAGAGGACAATACTTTTTATCTGGTCAAAAACCTCCACATCCTTCTCAGTCCGTGCTTGAAGTTGGTCCTTGAAAGCACTGTGATCTGGTTCGACAACGTCCATGTCATGGGTGCCGTTGGAAGTAGACCAAAGTGCAGCATGGTGAGCGTACAGTTGTTTGTTTGTTGTGTGTTTTAATTTTATTTTATTTTAATTTCATTGTAATTTTTTAAATATATATTTATTTTTAATGTTGCCAACAACTGTGCCGCTTACAGGGCTAAGTGCCACAACAAAAACAGTTAACTATCCCCACTGAAAGGATGGAAATGGCTATCTAAGTATGATTCCCAATCAGAGACAACGATAGACAGCTGTCCCTGATTGAGAACCATACCTGGCCAAAACATAGAAATAAAGAAACATAGAAAACAAAAAAATAGAATGCCCACCCCAAAAAATAGAATGCCCACCCCTGACCTAACCAAATAGAGAAATAAAACGGCTCTCTAAGGTCAGGGCATGACATACCACCACATCAGGGGGGGTTTCAGGAATAGGTAGGAAAGCCATCTATTTACAATGTAAGATATTGAAATATGTCTGATCATGTACCATGGAAAAACAAAAACAAACGGTATAAAATTAATTAAACAAACAATTGGAGACTGGAGAATTGGAGAATATAACCTATAGCATCCATACCTTGTTCCAGCATTCTTGACTTCGGTCACTCAAGATGACCTCAGGAGAAATATGGGTGTATATATATTTTGCAGATTAACACTGGAGTTATAAATGATCAGATGGTCATGTACAGGTAGAGATATTGGTGTGCAAAAGAGCAGAAAAGTAAATATAATAAAAACAGTATGGGGGTGAGGTAGGTAAAAATGGGTATTTACCAATAGACTATGTACAGCTGCAGCGATCGGTTAGCTGCTCAGAGAGCAGATGTTTGAAGTTGGTGAGGGAGATAAAAGTCTCCAACTTCAGCGATTTTTGCAATTCGTTCCATGGAGGCTATATGAGGATATTAGTTTTTTAACAAACCCGCTTTGGTCTGATATTCCAATTTGGGTAAGTGAGTGTTCGTACGGGACAACAGATGGTGCTTATCAAAGATAGGGGGTGATACTGAGAGCATTAGATGGCCTCCTTACCTTTTTTTAATAAAATCTAAATTAGTGCTGTATTTATATCCCTTCTAAATTAAGCTTTATGAACTGCTGTGTTAATCATTTAGAGTAATAATTTACCACATTGGATCCAACATTTTAAATGGACCTCAGGAGGAATACCGTGTTTTATGTATGACTTACACTGTAAATCACCTTGTGATGGAAATGAAGTATCTTTGCATTGATTTGTGGAGAGAGGGCAGTATGAAGTGAAAGCAGAGAAAGAAGAGGAGAGGACCGTTAAAAAATACATGATAAGAAATAAGGTTTTTAAGTGTCTGTCCTATAGCTAGAAGATATTAGCAATCTCAGGAAATATGTGTTTTTTTAGACACATTTAACCCCTTGTTTTTGTTGTCACAAAACGACCTCCATACTTCCATTCATTTGTATGGGTTACCTTTAGATGAGAGCCTACATAGAGCAAAACTGAGAGTTCGTGGGAGTCTCCCCTTTCCACAGTGGGTTATATTATTTTGTAGCCCAAACGGTTCGGACGCTACAAACATTTTCATGAGAAGACTGATTTTCGGGATTTCTGATGGTCTGCCAAACACCTCTGTAGCTCGTCCACCTTCCACCGCAGATGTGGAAGGCTGACAAAATCGTTGACATTACCCATAAGCACTGCATTATGTTACGCCAAATTTTACACTTTCATGGAGACTGAGTGAAAAAGCAACGCATCTTGTGGTTGAAGGCTCTGTTGCGAGACGGATATTGCGTACTGACTTTGGTTGAACTTCAGTCAGCCGGCGTCCGTTAAAGAAAAGGAAGTTACTAAAACAGAGAAGAAGATGAAAATATATGGTTTTCGGTGATGGCTTTATGGGATAGCTAGCAACTTTAAACAATTACCCATTCCTGTAAGTGAGTAGTATTTTAATGGTAATGTTAAATATGTAATGCCCGGGGTGTAGCGGAGGAAGAAGTCAGACGCAGGAAACAGAGTTCAGAGTAGCGCTACTTCTTTATTCACCACACAGGTGAAAACGACGCCATTCAAACAAACGCACCAAAACACAGGGGAACTAAACAGTCAGAATAACTCACGTGCACAAACAACCGTGACTTACAGGCGGGTACACATAAAACAATCCCGCACACCCAGCAGGCGGGCCGGCTGGATAATAAAGCCCAACTAATTAACCTAACTAAACACAGGTGTAACTAATAAACAGACAAGGAGTGGGAGAAAAAGATCAGTGGCAGCTAGTAGGCCGGTGACGATGACCGCCGAGCGCCACCCGAACAGGAAGGGGAGCCACCTTCGGTAGGAGTCGTGACAAAATAATACACATTGGCTGTTAAGCCAATTATATTATGTGACTGTTGCCTGCCGTTTAAGTTTATTATAATGGTAATGACATTTGTTTTTGATGATATTTGTTAGGTGGAGGTTGCTAGCTACAATAGCTTTTAGCTAGTTCTACAGTGCAAGCTAGCTTGACTTGCAATAAAGTTAGAAAAACAAGTTGAGGAAAAAGTAACTAAACAACATTTGACTGAGAAGCTGCCCATGCAAGGTTAAACTAACAGATTTCAATGTGGATTTTTAAAATTATGTTACTTATTTTGCCCCACGAGTGCGTTACTAAATTTGGTTTCCAAAAGTTACAAAAAAAGGTGTATTTCTGCATTTCAGACCCAATATTCAAGCAATAAAATGCAATAAAATGCTAATGAATTACTTTTAAAAAATCATACAATGTGATTTTTCTGGATTTTTGTTTTAGATTCCGTCTCTCACAGTTGAAGTGTGAGTTAGTGCTAAATACGGCTGCTAGAATCCTGACTAGAACCCAAAAATGTGATCATATTACTCCAGTGCTAGCCTCCCTACACTGGCTTCCTGTCAAAGCAAGGGCTGATTTCAAGGTTTTACTGCTAACCTACAAAGCATTACATGGACTTACTCCTACCTATCTCTCTGATTTGTTCCTGCCGTACATACCTACGCGTTCGCTACGGTCACAAGATGCAGGCCTCCTAATTGTCCCTAGAATTTCTAAGCAAACAGCTGGAGGCAGGGCTTTCTCCCATAGAGCTCCATTTTTATGGAACGGTCTGCCTACCCATGTCAGAGACGCAAACTCGGTCTTAACATTTAAGTCCTTACTGAAGACTCATCTCTTCAGTGGGTCATATGATTGAGTGTAGTCTGGCCCAGGAGTGGGAAGGTGAACGGAAAGGCTCTGGAGCAACGAACAGCCCTTTCTGTCTCTGCCTGGCCAGTTGCCCTCTTTCCACTGGGATTCTCTGCCTCTAACTGTAATGTCGTTCCTCTGTTGTATGAAGAGAGTCAGACCGAAATGCAGCGTGTAGGTTACTCATGACTTTAATGAAAATAATCGCGGTACATGAAATAACTGTATATGAAAACAACAAACGAAACGTGAAACTAATTACAGCCTATCTGGTGACTACTACACAGAGACAGGTACAAACACCCACAAAATACAACGCGAAAGTCAGGCTGACTAAATACGGTTCTCAATCAGAGACAACGACAAGCACCTGACTCTGATTGAGAATCGCCCCAGGCAGCCAAGCCTAACTAGACACACCCCTAATCAGCTGCAATCCCAAATAATACAAACCCCAATACGAAATACAACATATAAACCCATGTCACACCCTGGCCTACCCAAACATATAACAAAAACACAAGATACAATGACCAAGGCACTAACCCTATCACAGGGGCTGAGTCACTGGCTTACTGGGGCTCTCTCATACCGCCCCTGGGGGGGGTGCGTCACCTGAGTAGGTTGATTCACTGATGTGGTCATCCTGTCTGGCTTGGCCAGACAACCCCCTTGGGTTGTGCCGTGGCGGAGATCTTTGTGGGCTATACTCAGCCTTGTCTCAGGATGGTAAGTTGGTGGTTGAAGATATCCCTCTAGTGGTGTGGGGTCTGTGCTTTGGCAAAGTGGGTGGGGTTATATCCTTCCTGTTTGGCCCTGTCCGGGGGTGTCCTCGGATGGGTCCACAGTGTCTGCTGACTCCTCCTGTCTCAGCCTCCAGTATTTATGCTGCAGTAGTTTATGTGTCGGGGGGCTAGGGTCAGTTTGTTATATCTGGAATACTTCTCCTGTCCTATTCGGTGTCCTGTGTGAATTTAAGTGTGCTCTAATTCTCTCTTTCTCTCTTTCTCTCTCTCGGAGGACCTGAACCCTAGGACAATGCCTCAGGACTACCTGACATGATGACTCCTTGCTGTCCCCAGTCCACCTGGCCGTGCTGCTGCTCCAGTTTCAACTGTTCTGCCTTCTTATTATTCGACCATGCTGGTCATTTATGAACATTTGAACATCTTGGCCAAGTTCTGTTATAATCTCCACCCGGCACAGGCAGAAGAGGACTGGCCACCCCACATAGCCTGGTTTCTCTCTAGGTTTCTTCCTAGGTTTTGGCATTTCTAGGGAGTTTTTCCCAGCCACCGTGCTTCTACACCTGCATTGCTTGCTGTTTGGGGTTTTAGGCTGGGTTTCTGTACAGCACGTTGAGATATCAGCTGATGTACGAAGGGCTATATAAATAAATTTGATTTGATTTTGATTTGATTTGAAGTGTACCTATGATAAACATTACAGACCTCTACATACTTTGTAAGTAGGAAACACTGCTGATATTGCAGGTTATCAAATACTTGTTCCCCCCACTGTACATACGCTCATACAGTCAGAGATTCAGTGAGGGAGAGAGAGACTTATAGTTACAGTGAGTTATTGCTATTACAGGAAACGTGAGAACCCCTCCCTCCCGAACACCCCTGCACAAACAGAAACACACACACACACAGATACAGTAGCATCCACCCCTCTTGCGCCGCTCGTCAGTATTGATACTCTGTGTTGTCACTGACAGTCAACCCTGTGTTCTGGTCCTAGTGAAAGTGCTTTTTTGCGTAATCTCACTCTGTCGTTTATTGATGTTTCTCTCATTCTCTCCTCCCTGCTCTGCTTCCTTCCTCATCTCCCTCACCAAGAAGTGCTCGTGTTACATCAAATATCACAGCACACAGAATCAAAACTCTTCCAACCTACCGTGGAGAACCATGTGTGCCCTCTCTAAGCCCCCACAATGTGTAACATTGGTATCGAGGCAAACATTGCTTCCCCACTTCAATATGAAATTCAATTGTAGCGTGTTTCCAGCGATTAGCCCTTTTAATTTATTCTCTGTTCTCAGAAAGAAGGTTTTCTTCTTTGTTTCTCTTCCTGGCTGTCCTTAAAGAAACATCTGACTGCCAGACTGCCTCACATCAAGCAGGTATAGACCCTCTGTAAACATACAGTAACAACCTGTAGCAGGTAAAGAGCCCATGTAATAGCCTCTTACAGGATCACTTACTATACCCCTGCTGTGGAAAGGCTGTTTTAACCAAATAAGCATTATCTGTTGCGATTGTTTGTGAGAATGCCAACAGGTGTGGTTCCTGTGTGGAAAATATTATATTGGGGAAAGGTTCCCGTGTGGGTTGCCATGGAAGCCAAGAAGGGAAGTGAGGTGTGTGTGTGTGCTCAAACACACATGCATGTGGGGGTCTGGGGGAGGAAGTGTGTCCATCTGATGAATTGGCATTTTCCTGAACTCAATTTTATACACTAATTGTAGTCTCACCCCATTCATTTGTAATGACCGGTTGTTTTTGACCGGGAACACCACAGGTGAACAAAAGTTAAATCAAACTTAATTGAATGAAAATCATCTAAATGTGTGTTCAGATGCCCTGTGTGGACAATGCCATGGAACATTATGACAATCAGATTAAATATAATTACATTTTTCAGAGAGAACTTGTCATCAGTCCAATTTGACCTGAACACAACAGGGGTGTTAAAGCAAGGCCTCATGAGATATGTAATGTAGGGTTATGTCACGACTCCTACTGAAGGTGGCTCCCCTTCCTGTTCGGGTGGCGCTCGGCGGTCGTCGTCCCCGGCCTACTAGCTGCCACTGATCCCTTTTCCCCCTTTTATGTTTATTAGTTACACCTGTGTTTAGTCAGGATAATTGGTTGGGCTTTATTTACCAGCCGGCCTGCCTGCTGGTTGTGCGGGATTATTTTCAGTGTACGATTGTACACGACTGTAGGTCACGGTTGTCCCTCTGTGTGTATTTTGCTGAACTGTTTAAGTTCCCCGTGTTTGGGGCGTTTGTTTGGGTTGGCGTCGTTTCACCGGTTTGGTGTATTAAAAGTAGCGCTACCCTGAACTCTGCTTCCTGCGCCTGACTTCTTCCTCCACTACACCCCGGGTGTTACAGGTTATAAAGACTTTAATTAGAATTATAAAATTCACCTTCTGTAGGAATTGACTTGAAAACAAGTTCAACAATCCCTTTCACGAACAAATACAGGTGTGGGTGGTAACTCTACAATTCAAGGAACACTGAGAAATGATATCGGAGGCGTGGTTTAGTGGGAGGAGCTACACAAAAAGGTCACAGTGACTCTCGGTTTGAGCAATGACTACAAAATCACTATAAGTGTCATGCAGGTGAAAGAGGACCCAAAAGCGACTTAACAGAAACAGAGTTTATTTAAGTCCAAACAGGGAATAACAGAAATCCTCTAGTCTGTAGAGGGGAATAACTGGAGAAGCTCCACAGACTGCAGGTTAGCTGGGTGGCGCAGGCCGTAGTTGACAGAGACACCTGCTCACACGCAGCATCTGATGAAGGCAAAAACACGACAGGACAGGGCGATACACAATCACAGCAAAAACACGACAGGACAGGGCGAAACGCAATCACAGCATGGTGAATACTAAACAAGGAACCGACGGGACAGGAACGGAACACAAAGGAATAAATAGGGACTCTAATCAGGGGAAAGGATCGGGAACAGGTGTGGGAAGACTAAATGATGATTAGGGGAATAGGAACAGCTGGGAGCAGGAACGGAACGATAGAGAGAAGAGAGAAGAGAGTGAAGAGGGAGGGGGAGAGAGAGGGATAGAAGGAGGGAAAGAACCAAATAAGACCAGCAGAGGGAAACGAATAGAATGGGGAGCACAGGGACAAGACATGATAATAAATGACAAACATGACAGTACCCCCCACTCACACGAGCGCCTCCTGGCGCACTCGAGGAGGAATCCTGGCGGCAACGGAGGAAATCATCGATGAGTGAACGGTCCAGCACGTCCCGAGACGGAACCCAACTCCTCTCCTCAGGACCGTAACCCTCCCAATCCACTAAGTATTGGTGACCCCGTCCCGAGCATGTCCATGATCTTATGTACCTTGTAAATAGGTGCGCTCTCGACAAGGACGGGAGGGGGGAGGGAAGACGAACGGGGGTGCGAAGAAAGGGCTTAACACAGGAGACATGGAAGACAGGATGGACGCGACGAAGATGTCGCGGAAAAAGAGCACAGCGACAGGATTGACGACCTGGGAGACACGGAACGGACCAATGAACCGCGGAGTCAACTTACGATGTCGTAAGAGGAAGGTTGCGAGTGGAAAGCCACACTCTCTGGCCGCAACAATACCTTGGACTCTTAATCCTGCGTTTATTGGCGGCTCTCACCGTCTGTGCCCTGTAACGGCAAAGTGCAGACCTCACCCTCCTCCAGGTGCGCTCACAACGTTGGACAAACGCTTGAGCGGAGGGAACGCTGGACTCGGCAAGCTGGGATGAGAACAGAGGAGGCTGGTAACCCAGACTACTCTGAAACGGAGATAACCCGGTAGCAGACGAAGGAAAATGTGATGCGTATTCTGCCCAGGGAGCTGTTCTGCCCAAGGGTCCAGGGTTTCTGAAAGAAAGGCTGCGTAGTAACTTACCAATCGTCTGATTGGCCCTCTCTCCTCTTGACCGTTAGACTGGGGATGAAACCCGGAAGAGAGACTGACGGACGCACCAATCAAACGACAGAACTCCCTCCAAAACTGTGACGTGAATTGCGGGCCTCTGTCTGAAACGGCGTCTAACGGGAGGCCATGAATTCTGAATACATTCTCAATAATGATTTGTGCCGTCTCCTTAGCGGAAGGAAGTTTAGCGAGGGGAATGAAATGTGCCGCCTTAGAGAACCTATCGACAACCGTCAGAATCACAGTCTTCCCCGCAGACAAAGGCAGACCGGTAATGAAGTCTAAGGCAATGTGAGACCATGGTCGAGAAGGAATGGGGAGCGGTCTGAGACGACCGGCAGGAGAGAGTTACCCAACTTAGTCTGCGCGCAGTCCGAGGAGAAGCAGCCACGAAACGGCGCGTGTCACGCTCCTGAGTCGGCCACCAAAGCGCTGGCGAATAGACGCAAGAGTGCCTCGAACACCGGGATGACCAGCTAACTTGGCAGAGTGAGCCCACTGAAGAACAGCCAGACGAGTGGAAACAGGAACGAAAAGGAGGTTACTAGGACAAGCGCGCGCGATTTTCTGTGCGTGAGTGCTTGCTTAACCTGTCTTTCAATTCCCCAGACTGTTAACCCGACAACACGCCCATAAGGAAGAATCCCCTCGGGATCAGTAGAAGCCACAGAAGAACTAAACAGACGGGATAAGGCATCAGGCTTGGTGTTCTTGCTACCCGGACGGTAAGAAATCACAAACTCGAAACGAGCGAAAAACAACGCCCAACGAGCTTGACGGGCATTAAGTCGTTTGGCAGAACGGATGTACTCAAGGTTCTTATGGTCTGTCCAAACGACAAAAAAACAACGGTCGCCCCCTCAACCACTGTCGCCATTCGCCTAGGGCTAAGCGGATGGCGAGCAGTTCACGGTTACCCACATCATAGTTGCGCTCAGATGGCGACAGGCGATGAGAAAAATAAGCGCAAGGATGAACCTTATCGTCAGACTGGAAGCGCTGGGATAGAATGGCTCCCACGCCTACCTCTGAAGCGTCAACCTCGACAATGAATTGTCTAGTGACGTCAGGAGTAACGAGGATAGGAGCGGACGTAAAACGTTCTTTTAGAAGATCAAAAGCTCCCTGGGCGGAACCGGACCACTTAAAACACGTCTTGACAGAAGTAAGAGCTGTGAGAGGGGCAGCAACCTGACCGAAATTACGAATGAAACGCCGATAGAAATTAGCGAAACCTAAAGCGCTGCAACTCGACACGTGACCTTGGAACGGGCCAATCACTGACAGCTTGGACCTTAGCGGAATCCATCTGAATGCCTTCAGCGGAAATAACGGAACCGAGAAAAGTAACGGAGGAGACATGAAAGAGCACTTCTCAGCCTTTACGTAGAGACAATTCTCTAAAAGGCGTTGTAGAACACGTCGAACGTGCTGAACATGAATCTCGAGTGACGGAGAAAAAATCAGGATATCGTCAAGATAGACAAAAACAAAAATGTTCAGCATGTCTCTCAGAACATCATTAACTAATGCCTGAAAAACAGCTGGCGCATTGGCGAACCGAACGGCAGAACCCGGTACTCAAAATGCCTAACGGAGTGTTAAACGCCGTTTTCCACTCGTCCCCCTCTCTGATGCGCACGAGATGGTAAGCGTTACGAAGGTCCAACTTAGTAAAGCACCTGGCTCCCTGCAGAATCTCGAAGGCTGATGACATAAGGGGAAGCGGATAACGATTCTTAACCGTTATGTCATTCAGCCCTCGATAATCCACGCAGGGGCGCAGAGTACCGTCCTTCTTCTTAACAAAAAGAACCCCGCCCCGGCCGGAGAAGAAGAAGGCACTATGGTACCGGCGTCAAGAGACACAGACAAATAATCCTCGAGAGCCTTACGTTCGGGGCCGACAGAGAGTATAGTCTACCTCGAGGAGGAGTGGTCCCCGGAAGGAGATCAATACTACAATCATACGACCGGTGAGGAGGAAGGGAGTTGGCTCGGGACCGACTGAAGACCGTGCGCAGATCATGATATTCCTCCGGCACTCCTGTCAAATCGCCAGGTTCCTCCTGAGAAGTAGGGACAGAAGAAACGGGAGGGATGGCAGACATTAAACACTTCACATGACAAGAAACGTTCCAGGATAGGATAGAATTACTAGACCAATTAATAGAAGGATTATGACATACTAGCCAGGGATGACCCAAAACAACAGGTGTAAACGGTGAACGGAAAATCAAAAAGAAATAGTCTCACTGTGGTTACCAGATACTGTGAGGGTTAAAGGTAGTGTCTCAAATCTGATACTGGGAAGATGACTACCATCTAAGGCGAACATGGGCGTAGGCTTCTCTAACTCTCTGAAAGGAATGTCATGTTTCCGAACCCATGCTTCGTCCATGAAACAACCCTCAGCCCCAGAGTCTATCAAGGCACTACATGTAGCACCCGAACCGGTCCAGCGTAGGTGGACCGACAAAGTAGTACAGGACTTTGATGGAGAGACTTGAGTAGTTGCGCTCACCTGTAGCCCTCCGCTTACAGATGAGCTCTGGCTTTTACTGGACATGAATTAACAAAATGTCCAGCAACTCCGCAATAGAGGCACAGGCGGTTGGTGATCCTCCGTTCCCTCTCCTTATTTGAGATGCGAATCCCTCCCAGCTGCATGGGCTCAGTCTCAAAGCCAGAGGAGGGAGATGGTTGCGATGCGGAGCAGGGAAACACCGTTGATGCGAGCTCTCTTCCACGAGCCCGGTGACGAAGATCTACCCGTCGTTCTATGCGGATGGCGAGAGCAATCAAAGAGTCCACATCTGAAGGAACCTCCCGGGAGAGAATCTCATCCTTAACCACTGCGTGGAGTCCCTCCAGAAAACGAGCGAGCAGCGCCGGCTCGTTCCACTCACTAGAGGCAGCAAGAGTGCGAAACTCAATAGAATAATCCGTTATGGACCGTTCACCTTGGCATAAGGAAGCCAGGGCCCTAGAAGCCTCCCCACCAAAAACTGAACGGTCAAAAACCCGAATCATCTCCTCTTTAAAGTTCTGGAACTTGTTAGAGCAATCAGCCCTTGCCTCCCAGATAGCTGTGCCCCATTCTCGAGCCCGGCCAGTAAGGAGTGAAATGACGTAAGCAACCCGAGCTCTCTCTCTAGAGTATGTGTTGGGTTGGAGAGAGAACACAATCTCACACTGCGTGAGAAAGGAGCGGCACTCAGTGGGCTGCCCGGAGTAGCAAGGTGGGTTATTAACCCTAGGTTCTGGAGGCTCGGCAGGCCAGGAAGTAACAGGTGGCACGAGACGTAGACTCTGGAACTGTCCAGAGAGGTCGGAAACCTGAGCGGCCAGGTTCTCCACGGCATGGCGAGCAGCAGACAATTCCTGCTCGTGTCTGCCGAGCATGGCTCCTTGGATCTCGACGGCAGTGTAACGAGCGTCTGAAGTCGCTGGGTCCATTCCTTGGTCGGTTCCTTCTGTCATGCAGGTGAAAGAGGACCCAAAAGCGACTTAACAGAAACAGAGTTTATTTAAGTCCAAACAGGGAATAACAGAAATCCTCTAGTCTGTAGAGGGGAATAACTGGAGAAGCGGCCACAGACTGCAGGTCGTGGGTAGGCGCAGGCCGTAGTTGACAGAGACACCTGCTCACACGCAGCATCTGATGAAGGCAAAAACACGACAGGACAGGGCGATACACAATCACAGCAAAAACACGACAGGACAGGGCGAAACGCAATCACAGCATGGTGAATACTAAACAAGGAACCGACGGGACAGGAACGGAACACAAAGGAATAAATAGGGACTCTAATCAGGGGAAAGGATCGGGAACAGGTGTGGGAAGACTAAATGATGATTAGGGGAATAGGAACAGCTGGGAGCAGGAACGGAACGATAGAGAGAAGAGAGAGCGAGAGAGTGAGAGAGGGAGGGGGAGAGAGAGGGATAGAAGGAGGGAAAGAACCAAATAAGACCAGCAGAGGGAAACGAATAGAATGGGGAGCACAGGGACAAGACATGATAATAAATGACAAACATGACAATAAGTAACTGTACTCAGATGCAGTAAGTGCAATGGGTTTCCTCCAAAAGTTTGATTAATAACAAGACATTGGGATTTACAGTGTACCTCTCATTATTAACGAGATTAAGCTCTCATCAGTCAAGGCATTTATTAGCTGTGTGATTCAGGTTGATTTGAGGCGTAGGAAATACTGTCTATAATATAATTGGATATGAGTGTCGTTTCACAGTCCCACGTAGCACATATATTAGGTTATACATTATTAAGGGAATGCTAACATTTGGAAATGCCAATCTCTATGTTTAATAACGTCTCCTACGTCTCAATCAGTTGAGGAGTCAAGGCTGTGTCCCCCAAACGGCACCCTATGGGCCCTAGTCAAAGGTAGTGCACTATATGGGGAACAGGGTGCCATTTGGGACTTACCCTATTCTATAGGTCTCACAGAGATGAAAATATTGAACTCCCGTGGTAATTGATTATTTATAATCATGCAGGGAGAAGCTCAAATCCTGCCTTCGTGCCACTTTGGTATACCATAGGGTAAGAGCAACACACATGAACACATGCTTGCAGGCACATACACAAGCACTCGCACATGTCAACACACACACACACACACACACACATACAGGCCCATCCAGCTATGTACTGTATGGGTTGGATATAGAGTGTGAGAGTAAATCTGCTCTTTTCTCTTATCCAGGCTCTCTGTTTCATGCTTCTAAGACCCAACACTATTAGCATATTTAAAGTTGTCTTTATAGGCAAAAGCTGTTACCGTATGCATGCATTTGAATATTTTGTATGTTTGGTTAATTTCTTCAGGTTTCTCTTGGGGAGAAGGATTAAGGAAGTATGTATTTGTAAAGGAGAGGGAGTACACAAAAAATGCTTGGTTATTTAGAAGACTGGGTTGCAGGTGTTGGGTCACTTAGTTGAGTTGTTTTCTTTAAAAAGAGCATGGTTGGGTTGTTGATGACGAGGTTGTTGTTTTTTTACCTTTTATTTAACTAGGCAAATCAGTAAAGAACAAATTATTATTTTCAATGACAGCCTACAAACAGTGGGTTCACTGCCTTGTTCAGGGGCAGAACAACAGAGTTTGTTTTTACCTTGTCAGCTCAGGGATTTGATTTTGCAACCTTCCGGTTACTAGTCCAACACTAGTAACCTACCACCCTCATATTAAGATATGAGAGAAACAATGAATGTCCTCATTTACATTTACATTTAAGTCATTTAGCAGACGCTCTTATCCAGAGCGACTTACAAATTGGTGCATTCACCTTATGACATCCAGTGGGACAGTCACTTAACAATAGTGCATCTAAAACTTAGGGGGGTGGGGTGAGAGGGATTACTTAACCTATCCTATCTCTGGTAGGCTCCAATGGAGATTTAATCAGAAGCACAACTAAAATAAAAATGTGATGTACTGCAAATAGAATATTATAGAAGGGTCCAGACAATTTTTTTGTGAATTCATGTTTTAGAGAAACTTACCCTAATCAGCAAGTCACTTCCTCATCCTCGTTGTGTAGTATGGGGGCCCTGAAAAAACATGAACAAAGTCTCCAAAAACACCCAAATAGATCATTTTAAAAACAGCAAAGGTATAGTGATACAGGTCTTTAGATGTTGTACACATTAAATTGTGTCATTCCAAACTTTATCCTCAATGTTATATTCCATTTCGTTGCGACTCGAGCGATACCTCTCCGTCCATTTTACAGGTAACTGCCAAAATAAAGGAAACACTTAACTTCTTATGCCTGGGGAGCAGCATTGTGTAGCTTGGATTAATAAGTTTCCCAAAGTAAAAGGCCTGCTCCTCAGTCTCAGTTGCTAATATATGCATATTATTATTAGTATTGGATAGAAAACACTCTAACGTTTCTAAACCTGTTTGAATGATGTCTGTGAGTATAACAAAACTCATATGGCAGGCAAAATCCTGAGGAGAAATCAAAACAGGAAGTGAGAAATCTGAGCTTGGTATGTATTCACCACAGTTCCCATTGAAATCCCATTGAGATATTAATGATGTTGCACTTCCTAGGGCTTCCACTAGATGTCCACCGTCTATAGAAATTTGAATGACACATCTACTGTGTTATGGGAATCTATCAGCCATTTTCTGATCACGCGCATTCCTCATGGTATCCACTTGCGTTCCATTGCTCATCAAGACACAAAGGAATACTCTGGTTGGAACTTTATTGAAGCTATATGTTAAAAACATCTGAGCGATTGATTCTGTACTCAGTTTGAAATGTTTCTTAAACTTCAAAATGTTTTATTACAGGTCTTTGTCCGATGTAACGCTGACCAGAATGAGTGTTTGGATATGTATACCAAACGCGCTAACAAAAGGAGGTATTTGGACATAAATAACGGATATCAACGAACAAAACAAACATTTAATGTGGACCTGTTATTCCTGGAGTGCTTTCTGATGTAGATCATCAAAGGTAAGGGAATATTCATCATTTAATTTCTTGTTTATGTTGACGCCAACATGCCGGCTATTTTTACTATGTTTCTGAGCGCCGTCTCAGATTATTGCATGCTTTGCTTATTCCGTAAAGTTTTGCATTAACCTCTTACCTCCACCCGACACGCAGGCGTCCCATCTAGACAACTGGAAATGCAAATGCACTACGCTAAATGCTAATAGCACTCGTTAAAACTCAAACGTTGATTAAAACACACATGCAGGGTACTGAATTAAAGCAACACTCATTGTGAATCCAGTCAACAAGTCAGATTTTCAAAATACTTTTCGGCGAAAGCACGAGAAGCTATTATCTGATAGCATGCAACACCCCTAAAGACCCGCAGGGGACGTAAACAAAATAATTAGCATAGTCGGCGCTACACAAAATGCAGAAATAAAACATAAAACATTCATTACCTTTGACAATCTTCTTTGTTGGCAATCCAGGATGTTCAAAAAACATCACTATTGTGTCTTTTTTTCGATTAAATCGGTCCATATATAGCCTACATATCGATCTATGAGGACTGTGTGATCAAGGAAAAAAACAGTGTTTTATAACGCAACGTAATTTTTTTTAATTAAAAAAAGTTGACGATAAACTTTCACAAAACACTTCGAAATACTTCTGTAATGCAACTTTAGGTATTAGTAAACGTTAATAATCGATCAAATTGATCACGGGGCGATGTATATTAAATCTCAACCAAAATATCCTGTTGGAGACCTGAAGAAATGGGCTGTCTCTTGTTCGTTTGACCAAGAAACAAATCCTAGGCAAATGACAAGACTGTAGACATCGCGAGGAAGCTGTAGGTATTGCAACCTTGGCTCCATTTAATGTGGTTCACCTTTATCAATCGGTTGAAGTGGCGCATGGATATATTTTTCAATTTTTTGGTGATCAGTTTTTCCTGCACTTTTCGATGAAACGCACGTTCTGTTATAGTCACAGCCGTGATTTAACCAGTTTTAGAAACGTCTGAGTGTTTTCTATCCACACATACTAATCATATGCATATACTATAGTCCTGGCATGAGTAGCAGGGCGCTGAAATGTTGCACGAATTTTTACAGAAAAACAGAAAATTCGTAGCTTCCTTAAGAGGATTTATTAATGGGATTTCAGCCCTAAGAAGTTTTAAGCAAAGGAAGGCTACAAAGTACACTGAACAAAAATATCAACGCAACATGCAACAATATCAAAGATTTAACTGAGTTGCAGTTCAAATAAGTAAATCAGTCAATTAAATGAATCCATTAGGCCCTAATCTATGGATTTCACATGACTGGATATACAGATATGCTGGTCGCAGATACATTTTTTTAAAATATCAGAAAACTGTTCAGTATCTGGTGTGCACACCATTTGCATCAAGCAGCGCGACACATCTCCTTTCCATAGAGTTGATCAGGCTGCTGATTGTGGCCTGTGGAATGTTGTCAAACTCCTCTTCAATGTGAAGCTGCTGGATATTTGCGGGAACTGGAACACCTTGTCATATACGTCAATCCAGAGCATCCTAAACATGTCAATGGGTGACATGTCTGGTGAGTATGCAGGACATGCAAGAACTGGGACAATTTCAGCTTCCAGGAATTGTGTACAGATCCTTATCATGCTGAAAGATGAGGTGATTCCGGAGAATGAATGGCACGACAAGGGGCCTCAGGATCTTGTCACAGTATCTCTGTGCATTCAAATTGCCATCGATAAAATGCAATTGCGTTCATTGTCCTTAGCTTATGCCTGCCCATACCATAACCCCACGGCCACCCTGGGGAACTCTGTTCACAACGTTGACATCAGGAAACCACTCACACACATGGAGCCAAACACGTTATCTGCCATCTGCCCGGTACAGTTGAAACCGGGATTCATCCATGAAGAGGACACTTCTCCAGCCTGCCAGTGGGTATCAAAGGTGAGTATTGATGCCGAACTGCAGTCAGATCAAGACCCTCGTGAGGACCAAGAGCACACAGATGAGCTTCCCTGAGACAGTTTCTGACCGTTTGTGCATAAATTCTTTGGTTCTGTGAACCCACAGTTTCATCGGCTGTCCGGGAAGGATGGTTGCAGACGCTCCTACAGGTGAAGAAGTTGGATGAGGAGTTCCTGGGCTGTTGTAGTTACACATGGTCTGCAGTTATGAGGCCGGTTGGACGTACTGCCAAATTCTCTAAAACGATGTTGGAGGGGCCTTATGTTAGATAAATGAACATTCAATTCTCTGGCAACAGCTCTAGTGGACATTCCTGCAGTCAGAATGCCAATTGCATGCTCCCTCAACTTGAGATATCTGTGGCATTGTATTGTGTGACAAAACTGCACCTTTTGGAGTGGCCTTTTATTGTCCCCAGCAAAAGGTGCACTTGTGTAATGATCATGCTGTTTAATCAGCTTATTGATATGCCACACCTGTCAGGTCGATGGATTAACTTGGCAAAGCAGAAATGCTCACTAACAAGAATGGTAACACATTTGCCCACAAATATTTGAGAGAAATAAGCTTAACGTGCATATGGAACATTTCTGGGATCGTTTATTTCTGCTAATGAAACGTGGGACCAACACTTAACATGTTGCATTTATATTTTTGTAAGTATATATTGAAAGCATGGGGTGCTTTCACACAGGAAGTTCCAGACACTTGTAGAATCTATGCCAAGGCACATTGAAGCTGTTCTGGCGGCTTGTGGTGGCCCAATGCCCTATTCAGACACCATTTGTTGGTGTTTCATTTATTTTGGCAGTCAATTGTAGCAGCAGGCTACATGGAAAATGGAACCACTCGAGATGGCTCGAGTTGCGCAAAAGTTAATATGACATTGATGATAAAGTTTGGAATGATGGAATGACTCCACTTCACATGTAAAACATCTAAAGACCTACATCATTATACTGAAAGCTTTGCCATTTCTAAAAGTACATTTTGGGGTGTTTTGATTTGCTGTTTTGGGTAAGTTTCTTTGAAATATGTAGTAGTCTGATATAATAATAACATTGGTAAGTAATGTGCAAACATATTTAATAAAAATTGACATTTCCATTGTACCAACTAAAAATTATGAACAAGATTGACGTTTACTCTCTCAGGTGACAAAATACATATGTTAATGCCACACCCCTAGTAAGCCACGCCTCCTGAACATAACCTATGGATCACAGCATGAAAGTCAATATAACCCAATTGATGGTTAAACCATTTAATCTCATCAGTCACAATAGTGAGAAAAAACACTTTTTTACTTCACAGGCTAAAGAAATTAAAGTTGTACTTGTGAACAAATGTGCCAAATATTGTATTATTATGGTGTCTAGTATGCTTCAGAGAAGTTTCATATAATATAATCTCAATATTACAGTCACAAAACCACAAGAATACATCTCTAAAGTGTACTTTTACAGATTAATTTGACAACAGAAGTCTGTATTCAACAGCAACAAATACATTGCTGAAATTAAAAAGCCTATTACCAACCTTTTTAACCTCTCTCCTTTCTGGGGAGGTTCCCATTTCTTGGAAGGAAGCCACAGTTTGTCCTTTATTTAAAGGGGACGATCAAGCTGATCCTAACTGTTATAGGCCTATTTCTATTTTGCCCTGTTTATCAAAAGTGTTTGAGAAACTTGTCAATAATCAACCCACTGGCTGTCTTGAGGTCTATAGTATTATCTTGGGTATGCAATCTGGTTTCTGCTCAGGTTATGGATGGCAACCTGAAAGGCCCTCAATGATGTCACTATTGCCCTTGATTCTAAGCAATATTGTGCTTCTATTTTGATTGACTTGGCCAAAGCTTTTGATACGGTAGACCATACCATTCTCATGGGCCAGCTAAGAAGTATTGGTGTCTCTGAGGGGTCTTTGGCCTGGTTTGCTAACTACCTTTCTCAAAGAGTGCAGTGTATGAAGTCAGAATCTGCTCTCAGCCACTGACTGTCACCAAGGGATTACCCCAGGCTCAATCCTAGGCCCCACACTCTTCTCAATTTACATCAAAAACATAGCTCAGGCAGTAGGAAGCGCTCTCATCCATTTATATGCAGATGACACAGTCTTATACACAGCTGGCCCCTCCCTGGATTTTGTGTTATATGCTCTACAACAAAGCTTTCTTAGTGTCCAACAAGCTTTCTCTACCCTTAACCTTGTTCTGAACACCTCCAAAACAAAGGTCATGTGGTTTGGTAAGAAGAATGACCCTCTTCCCACAGGTGTTATTACTACCTCTGAGGGTTTAGAGCTTGAGGTAGTCACGTAATACAAGTACTTGGGAGTATGGCTAGACAGTGCACTGTCCTTCTCTCTGCACATATCAAAGCTGCAGGCTAAAGTTAAATCTAGATTTGGTTACTGCTATTGTAATTGCACCTCTTTCACCCCAGCTGCCAAACTAACCCTGATTCAGATGACCATCCTACCCATGCTAGATTACAGAGACAAAAATTATAGATCGGCAGGTAAGGGTGCTCTCGAGCGGCTAGATGTTCTTTACCATTCGTCCATCATTCTCCACCAATGCTCCTTATAGGACACATCACTGCACTCTATACTCCCCTGTAAACTGGTCATCTCTGTATTCCCATCGCAAGAGCCACTGGTTGACGCTTATTTATAAAACCCTCTTAGGCCTCATTCTCCCCTATCTGAGATTTATACTGCAGCCCTCATCCTCCACATAGAACACCCGTTCTGACAGTCACATTCTGTTAAAGGTCCACAAAGCACACACATCCCTGGGTTGCTCCTCTTTTCAGTTTGCTGCAGCTAGCGACTGGAACGAGCTGCAACAAACACTCAAACTGGACAGTTTTATCTCAATCTCTTCAATCAAAGACTCAGTCATGGACTCTCTTACTGACAGTTGTGGCTGCTTTGTATGAGTTATTGCTGTCTCTACCTTCTTGACCTTTGTGCTGCTGACTTTGCCCAATAATGTTTCTACCATGTTTTTGTGCTGCTACAATGTTGTGTTGCTACCGTACTGTGTTATGTGTTGCTGCCTTGTTATGTTGTTGTCTTATGTCTCTTTATGTAGTGTTTGTGTGTCTCTCTTGTTGTGTTGTGTTTTTTTCTGTATTTATATTGTATTTATTTATTTAATCCCAGGCCCCCGTCCCTGCAGGAGGCCTTTTGCCTTTTGGTAGGCCGTCATTGTAAATAAGAATTTGTTTTTATCTGATCCGCTTATTTAAATAAATGAGAAATAAAAAATAAAACAAATTAAAGAGTCTAGTTACATATGTCAATACATCGTGGTATATGAAATATCTTATTGTCACATTTGTGACCAATGAAAAAATACAATGGCTCTAAATTATTATAGAAATCTGCTATTTAATCACAGCTGATTTTATTTTTCTTCTTTAAATTGAAGTTCAGTTGGGTTATGGATATAACTGATCAAGCATATCCATAATGATCTTACAGATGATTTTATCATTATCCATTAGCCTTTACATGTGTTTAAATCAGTGATCTTGACTGTAAAATGTAATATTTTCTTAGTTGGGGGGAATAAGCTATGTATAGATCCATAAACTTAACAAATATTTCATGTCAATAGATTTGTTTCGTGTCTCCTGACAATGGTAGACCTGATTTACAGTATAAGTCACACCCTGACCTTAGAGCTTTTTAGGTCTCTATTTTGGTTTGGTCAGGGTGTGATTTGGGTGGGCATTCTATGTTCTTTTTTCTATGTTTTTGTATTTCTTTGTTTTGGCCGGGTATGGTTCTCAATCCGGGACAGCTGTCTATTGTACTCTCTGATTGGGAACCATACTTAGGTAGCTTTTACCAACAGGGTTTTTGTGGGTAGTTGTTTTCTGTATAGTTTCATTTCTGTACAGAACTGTTTGTTTTCCTCGTCGTCGTCGTTTTAGTGTTCTGATTTAATAAAATATCATGAACACGTACCACGCTGCGCTTTGGTCCAGTCATTTACAGCAAGAGGATCGTTACAGTATGTGAGTTTTGCTGAATAGACACAAGGGTAGACCTGGTTTCTCTGGTGTGAACTTGGTTCAAATGGATAT
Organism: Oncorhynchus gorbuscha; assembly: GCF_021184085.1. Classification (NCBI taxonomy): domain Eukaryota; kingdom Metazoa; phylum Chordata; class Actinopteri; order Salmoniformes; family Salmonidae; genus Oncorhynchus; species Oncorhynchus gorbuscha. Next base: position 47,487 of record NW_025745445.1, read on the forward strand.
TTGGACTGAGATATGCAGATGTAGATCTGGTTTATTAGTATTGGGTGCATGGTTAATTTAGTTCAGCCACAGGTGCAGACTTTGTGGCTGTGTACATTAGAGCTGGAGATCAGGTGTAGACCTGGTTTGCTTGAATATTGGGTCTGAAATGTAGAATTACACCTATTTTTAGGACAATTGGGGTTGACATGCAGCAGACCTGTAGACCTGTTTTTTTATTATTGGGTTAGACATGCAGGTGTATGCCTTGTCTGTAAAAATTACAAGTGTAGACCTGATTTGTATGAATGTTGGGGCTTGGGTGCTGGGGTAGACCTGTTTTTTAATATACAGTGCATTCGTGAAGTAGTCAGACCCTTTGACTTTTTCCACATTTTGTTACATTACAGCCTTATTCTAAAATGTATTAAATTGTCTTTCCTCATTAATTTACACACTATCCAATAATGGCAAAGCAAAAAACGTTTTTTAGGAATGTTTGAAAATGTATTAAAAATAAATATCACATTTACATAAGTATTAACACCCTTTACTTTTTGATGCTCCTTTGGCAGCGATTACAGCCTTGAGTCTTGGGTATGATGCTTGGCACACCTGTATTTGGGGAGTTTCTCCCATTCTTCTCTGCAGATCCTCTCAAGTTGGATGGGGCTTCGCTGCAGCTTTTTAAGATCTCCAAATATGTTAGATCAGGTTCAAGTCTGGGCTCTGGTTGGGACACTCAAGGACATTCAGAGACTTGTCCTGAAGCCACTCTGGCATTGTCTTGGCTGTGTGCTTAGAGTCATTGTCCTGTTGGAAGGTGGACCTTCACCCAGTCTGGGGTTCTGAGATTCTGAGCACTCAGGAGCATGTTTTCATCAAGGATCTCTCTGTACTTTGTTTCATTCAGCTTTCCCTCAATCCTATCTAGTCTGCCAGTCCCTGCCACTAAAAACATCCTCACAGCACTATGCTGCCACCACCATGCATCAACATGGGGATGGTGCCAGGTTTCCTCCAGACATGATGCTTGGAATTCAGGCCAAAGTGTTCAATCTTGGATTTATCAGACCAGAGAATCTTGTTTCTCATGGTCTGAGAGTCCTTTAGGTGACGTTTGGCAAAGTCCAAGTGGGCTGTAATGTGCCTTTTACTGAGGAGTGGCTTCCGTCTGGCCATAAATGCTTGATTGGTGGAGTGCTGCATAGATGGTTGTCCTTCTGGAAGGTTCTGCAATCTCCACAGAGGAACTTCGGAGCTCTGGCAGAGTGACCATCACCTCCCTGACCAAGGCCCTTCTCCTTCGATTGCTCAGTATGCCTGGGAAGAGTCTTGTTGGTTTTTCCAATCTTCTTCCAGTTTTGTTACTCTTCCCCAGATCTCTCTCTGTGTGTGTAGTGAGATTCCTGTGAAATCAAAACTAATTTGCTTAATACTTGCAGAAACATATTTGAGGCAAAACACAGTGATGCTTGGCGAATCAACTGCCAGTCTCATCCTTCAGAAGCTCTCAGTGTGTTGTCCTACAGGCATCCTGGGCCCCCAGACTGACTCCATCTTACAGGCTTATGTTCCTGGTTTCTGCTGTCTCAGCTGGCCCTAATACAGTATCTGGTCTATTACTGGGGTATTTAACTCTTACCCTGAGAGGTCTGGAGCCTGCTTGTTTTCAGTTCTACCTGATCATTAATATCACCCACCTGGTGTCCCAGGTCTAAATCAGTCCCTGATTAGAGGGGGACAATGGAAAAAAGCAGTGGAACTGGATTCGAGGTCCAGAGTTTAGTTTTAGGGGTCTATAGTGTGTGTTTGTATGGTCTATGGTCTATGGCTTATGGTCTAGGCCCAAAGCTCCCAGCCCAAGTAAAAGCCCATGATACGCAGCTCAAGCTCTCTTCCATCGCATGGAGAAGGCCTACTGCATGTATTAACTTTCCTATTTGGCTTATCTCTGCTTCTCTGATTCTCTCCTCCATCCTTTTGCAGCTGCTTCCAGACCTCCTCCTGTTCCCCTACTTTACCACTCTACCTCACTCATGAGAGAACCCAGATACCTGAACAAATCGCTACGTATTCAAAGCACCCACTTGCAATATGTGTGTGTGCATGTATATGCGTGCATGTGTTGCTCAGGAAGGCTGTAAATCCAGAGTATTTACATGAGTGTGGAAGATCAGAGGAGTGTAAAAGTGTGTTATTAGATTCACACTTTGCCAGCTTTGAAATCAAAGTACCCACATGCAAAAATACTATAGTATAATATGGTATAAATACTATGAGGTTGTGTTTTTGTGGACTTTACTGTAGTATTCACTGTCATTTTTTCTGTAGTATTTATAATTACATGTAGTATAAACACTGTAGTTAAAGAAAGCCAGGATATACTATAATAATTAATGTAGTGTTTTTGCTGCTTGTAGTATTTACATTAGTGATTTTGCAGACTATTATACTGTCGTGTTTTTTGCAGACTGTAGTACTCACTGCAGTTTTTGCAGACTGTAGTATTTCCTGTGGTGTTTTTATTTTGTTATCTTTGATAAGCGGAGGCTTTCTCCTTCAGAAAACCTACTGAAAAAATACTAAAACAGCAGATTTTCCATAAGTTGTTTGAAAGTAGAACTGGGGATTGAATTAATACTTCAACACTTTTTCATTTTAGTATGATCTGTAGGGAATACACAATATTATCTGTACTTGGCATGCAGGTTTCTTACGTATGGGTGGCACAAACTGTGATATGGGGGAGGGAAATGGGCAGGGTATGTGCAAATTAAATACTGAGTATTTACTATAGTTAAAAAGTTGTGTTTTTGCAGACTAGTGTTTTTGCTAACATTACTGTAGTATTTACTAGTGTTTTTTTCTAATAATACTATACCATTTACTAAAACATTCTATAGTAAGTACGAGGGATCCTACAGTTTAATGTAGCATTCTACAGTATACTACAGAATTCTATAGTATGTACTGTAGTATTCTATAGTAAATTATACTGTAGTATTTTTTTCATGTGGATACTTTAAACAGAATCTAGCCTGAGCTCACATAATGGGTAATTTACAGCACTTCACGATCACTGGATGCTATAAGGCTGATCTAACTATCTTCCAGTAATTAAAAAAATGTATATGAGCAGTAGCTTGAAGTTGAAATAGTGCTGTTGCAAAGAAAGTAGTGGGTAAAAAGAGGAGTTTAGGCTTCAACTTGGGGAAACGGGGATTGGATTTATGTTCAGTGTTTGCAACTTAAATGCTGTCAATGGTGTTTCTGTGTTTAAATTCACTGAGATAAACAACGTTGTTTCTCATACTGAATACCTTAGAGTGTTACAGCATTGGCCTGCACAGTGGCATTTCCTGAGGGTACTATGTGTATTGTCAGGTGGTGTGGTTAATGTTATCGCTTTTGCTCAGTGTGCAATAGTGTTGTCCCTAAGGGATGATGGGTATGCATGCGGTGTAGCAGGATTATCTATAAAGAATGAGCCCATTTAAGTACAGTGCTACAAGGCAGAACATGACATAAGCATTATGTCTTCATTCATTCAGAACCGCACTGCCATTGCCCTTGCCCGCAGTGCTCTGAGTAATTCATCACACACACACACACATGCAGACTTAGAACATACACACTAACTCACTCACTCATCCACTCACCAGTGGTGGAAAAGTACCCAATTGTCATACTTGAGTAAAAGCATAGATACCTTCATAGAAAGTTACTCAACTAACTGTGAAAGTCAAACAGTAAAATACTACTTGAGTAAAAGGCTAAAAGTGCATGGTTTTAAATATACTTAAGTATATTTTAGCCATTACATTAACCTTTTGATACTTAAGTAACAAGTACAGTGCACCTTGTCCAGAATAGTTCTACTAGCATTAATTAGGTGTCCGCAGAGCAGAAAGATGATAATGCTGTTATGACATACAATGCCCAGCAACCTGTATCTGCAATTGCATTTGTGCATGTGCGTGTATGCGTGACTGTGGGTGTGTACACAGAGAATACATAGTTATGGATCAGATAAAGCCTCATTAGATCACCACAAACTGTTCTCTAACATTCAATCTAATTTATTTAAATCAACTGTATTTATATAGCCCTTTTTTACATCAATCAATGTCACAAAGTGCTATACAGAAACTAGAGGTCGACTGATTAATCGGAATGGACGATTAATTTCAAGTTTTCATAACAATCGGAAAGTTATTTTTGGGCGCCGATTTGCCGATTTAAAAAATATATATATATTTTTTTTATACCTTTATTTAACTAGGCAAGTCAGTTAACACATTCTTATTATCAATGACGGCCTAGGAACGGTGGGTTAACTGCCTCGTTGTAACAGTTCTCTTGGTGTGAAGGAGAGTCGGACCAAAATGCAGCGTGTAGATTGCGATCCATGTTTTAATAAACAAACGTAACACGAATCTAAATACAAAACACTACAAAAAACAATAAACGTAACGAAAACCGAAACAGCCTATACTTGTGTACACTAACACATAGACAGGAACAAGGACACTAAGGACAATCACCCACCACAAACTCAAAGAATATGGCTGCCTAAATATGGTTCCCAATCAGAGACAACGATAGAGTGATTGAGAACCACTCCAGACAGCCATAGACTTTGCTAGATCACCCCACTAGCTACAATCCCAATATATACACACCACATACAAAAACCCATGCCACACCCTGGCCTGACCCAATACATGAAGATAAACACAAAATACTTCGACCAGGGCGTGACACTCGTTCTGGGGAAGGATGACAGATCTTCACCTTGTCTGCTCGGGGAAATAATCTTGCAACCTTACAGTTAACTAGTCCAATGCAATAGGACGCCCCCCCTTGGATGGTGCCATGGCAGAGATCTTTGTGGGCTATACTCAGCCTTGTCTCAGGATGGTAAGTTGGTGGTTGAAGATATCCCTCTAGTGTTGTGGGGGCTGTGCTTTGGCAAAGTGGGTGGGGTTATATCCTTCCTGTTTGGCCCTGTCCGGGGGTGTCCTCGGATGGGGCCACAGTGTCTCCTGACCCCTCCTGTCTTAGCCTCCAGGATTTGTGCTGCAGTAGTATGTGTCGGGGGGCTAGGGTCAGTTTGTTATATCTGGAGTACTTCTCCTGTTCTATTCGGTGTCCTGTGTGAATCTAAGTGTGCGTTCTCTAATTTTCTCCTTCTCTATTTCTTTGTCTCTCTCGGAGGATCTGAGCCCTAGTACCGAGCCCTAGTACCATGCCCCAGGACTACCTGACATGATGACTCCTTGCTGTCCCCAGTCCACCTGGCCATGCTGCTGCTCCAGTTTCAACTGTTCTGCGTTATTATTATTCGACCATGCTGGTCATTTATGAACATTTGAACATCTTGGCCATGTTCTGTTATAATCTCCACCCGGCACAGCCAGAAGAGGACTGGCCACCCACATAGCCTGGTTCCGCTCTAGGTTTCTTCCTAGGTTTTGGCCTTTGCCACCGTGCTTCTACACCTGCATTGCTTGCTGTTTGGCTTTTTAGGCTGGGTTTCTGTACAGCACTTTGAGATATCAGCTGATGTACGAAGGGCTATATAAATAAATTTGAAATTTGATTTGGTTAGAGGCAGAGAATCCCAGTGGAGAGAGGGGAACCAGCCAGGCAGAGACAGCAAGGGTGGTTCGTTGCTCCTGTGCATTTCCGTTCACCTTCACAACCCTGAGCCAGACTACACTCAATCATAGGACCTACTGAATAGATGAATCTTCAATATAGATTAATCTTTTCTCAAATGGAGAGGTAGACCATTCCATAAAAATGGAGCTCTATAGGAGAAAGCCCTGCCTCCAGCTGGTTGCTTAGAAATTCTAGGGACAATAAGGAGGCCTGTGTCTTGTGACCATAGCGTACGTGTATGTATGGGAGGACCAAATCGGAAAGATAGATAGCAGCAAGCCCATGTAATACTTTTGTAAGTTAGCAGTAAAACCTTGACACCAGCCCTAGCCTTAACAGTAAGCCAGGAGGCTAGCACTGGAGTAATATGATCACATTTTTGGGTTCTAGTCAGCAGTGTTTAGCACTTACTGAAGTAGCCAGAAAGTTGAGCATTGCAGTTATCTAATCTGAATTGACAAAAGCATGGATATATTTTTCTGCCTCATTTTTAGACAGAAAGTTTCAGATTTTTGCAATGTTGCGTAGATGGAAAAAAGCTGTTCTTGAAACAGTCTTGTTTGTCAAAAGAGAGAAGGGTCCAGAGTAACGCCGAGGTACTTTTACTTGATATGACTGTACAACCAAGATTAATTGTCAGATCCAACAGCAGATCTCTTAGTTTCTTGGGACCTAGAACAAGCATCTCTGTTTTGGCCCGAGTTTAAAAGTAAAAAATTGCCGCCATCCACTTCCTTATGTCTGAAACACAGCGTCCCAGGGAGGGCAATTTTGGGACTTCACCATGTTTCATCGAAATGTACAGCTGTGTATTGTCCGCATAGCACTGAAAGTTAACATTATGTTTCCAAATGACATCACCAAGAGGTAAAATATATAGGGAAAACAATAGAGGTCCTGAAACAGACCCTTGAGGAACAGCGAAATTTGCAGTTGATTTGTCAGCGGACAAACCATCCACAGAGACAAACTGATATTGTTCAAACAGATAAGATCTAAACCAGGCCAGAACTTGTCCATTTAGACTAATTTGGGTTTACAATCTTTCCACAAGAATATGGTGATCGATGGTATCAAAAGCAGCACTAAGGTCTCGGAGCACGAGGACAAATGCAGAGCATTGGTCTGACGCCATTAAAAGGTCATTTACCATCTTCACGAGTGCAGTCTCAGTGCAATGATGGGGTCTAAAACCAGACTGACGCATTTTGTATACATTGTTAGTCTTCAGGAAGGCAGTGAGTTGAGATACATACACACACTAGTTTATTAGGTATACCCATCTAGTACTGGGTTGGACCCCCCTTTGCCTCCAGAACAGCCCAAATTCTTCAGGGCTTGGAAACGTTGTGCAATTGGTGTCAAGGGACCTAATTTCTGCCAGGAAAACATTCCCCACACCATTACACCACCACCACCCGCCTGCACCGTTGACACCAGGCAGGATAGGGCCATGGACTCATGCTGCTTATGACAAATCCTGATTCTGCCATCAGCATGACACAACAGTAACCGGGATTCGGACCAGGCAAGGTTTTTCCGCTCCTCAGTTGTCCAGTGTTGGTGATGGCGTTGCCCACTGGAGCAGCTTCTTCTTGTTTTTATCTGATAGGAGTGGAACCCGGTGTGGTCATCTGCTGCAATGGCCCATCCGTGACAAGGGCTGACGAGTTGTGCATTCCGAGATGTCGTTCTGCACACCACTGTTGTACTGCGCCATTATTTGCCTGTTTGTGGCCCGCCTGTTGGCTTGAACGTTTCTTGCCATTATCCTTCGACCTCTCATCAACGAGCTAGACACGTGAACAACTCAGGAGGCCGGACGTTTGAGACACTGGAACCGGCGCTCCCAGCACCGGCGATCATACCACTCTCAAAGTTGTTTGGGTCATTCTTTTTGCCTATTCTAAGGTTCAATCGAATAGTAACTGAATGCCCCGATGCCTGTCTGCCTGCTTTATATAGCAAGCCACGGCCACGTGACTCAATGTCTGTAGGAGAGAACAATGTTCTAGAACGGGGTGGTGTACCTAATAAACTGGCCATTGAGTGTATATACGCAAGACAGCACTTACAAGAATAGTATTTTCCTGACATCACATTGTTTACCCAATAGGAGGCTTAAACCTGGTCGAAATGGGATCTTCCAAGCACGCATCAAAATCCACAAAGAAATGCTTACAAAATCAATATTTTGCCTACGGCCATCTCAGTCTCCAGACCCCAATAGAAAACCTGTTGTTTGAATTGTAGAGGGCAGTCCATAAGCGCAAACGAGGGATATGTAGGACCAGGAAAGATTCTGTATGGAAGCATGGTCTAAGATCCCTCCCAATGTGTTCTCCAAACTCATAAAACATTTGAGAAAAAGGCTCTGTTCCAAAAAAGTGAAAAGTTAAGTATTACTTGCTTAACAAAGTATGTTTATATTTTTTGCATAAAATATAGCTCAGTATTTGTATTTTTTTTACAGTCTCATCTTTAATCAAGGATGCTTACGTGTGTGTATTTGAGAGAGAAAGGTGGAGTTGGGAGCCATCTCATGCTGTGACAGCAGTGTCCGGGAAACTCTCTGGCAGGTTGATGGCACCAGAAGTTAAAACAGTTCCTTTTTAACAAGCAACTTTCTCACATATTGGCTCAGTGTGTGGGAGTATGAGTGTGAGAGAGACAGAGAGAGGAGAGAGGGTTTTTCCCTGTGCCTGTGCCTGAGTCGTGATAGTCAGTCTGTTTTGATGCTGTGCTGGGAAGGCCTAAATTGGGCAGCCTAGTCATCCTTGAGAGAACCAGCAGAGAAAGTCCATCTCTATGGACCTGGGGCACAATACACTCTCAGGAAAAAAAGGTGATAAGTAGCACCATACAGGGATTTTTCAGTTTGTCCCCATAAGGGAACCCTTTTTGGTGCTGGGTAGAACCCTTTGCAGAGGGTTCTATACAGAACCCTCTATGTAGGGTTCTTCAAAGATCCCCCTGTATATGGTTCTACCAAGAACAATTTTATCTTTGTAGGGTTCATCCTATAACCCTCTATGAACAGTTCCACCAGCCTTATTAGCCATAAAAATGTAATCCAATATGACAATACATTACATATACAAAGCTTTTCTTTGAGGGCCTAGTTATACCTTTACCCGGGGGTGTTAGGAATCTACTGGTTTACAGGCCACATCAGGTCTGCAAGTCACATTATGCTGGCTTGCAAAGTAATGTGTAATTTCTATTGGAATCCAGCCAGAGTTAAGATATCCAACAAGTGGAATTGTTAATCACACACAACCTGCATTCAGAATGACTGCCAGGATTTTTTTAAGTCATACTGAGACTAACTCAATCCATCATATTGAGATAGCTTGCTATAAGTTAAACCGTATAAATCAAATGGATAGGTGTAAGCAATTATGGTAATTCCAAATGCCCTTAACAAGGGGAAAGGATGGCTAGCCACACAGGAGGGTGATTTTTACTAAGGAGGAGAAGGAAGCCGTGCTGACAGAGATGCATGCTGACCGAGATGCATGCCGACCGAGATGCATGCTGACCGAGATGCATGCTGACCGAGATTCATGCTGACAGAGATGCATGCTGACCATTCCGGAGTGAAGCACCTGATTGCCAAAATCAACCTACACTTCTTCTGACGGGGAATTGTCAAGGAGGTGGACAGCTGGGCAAGTGAAATAACCTTTTGTTTATCAATCACATTCTATTATATCTGAAATTATTATTATTTCAATGAATGTCTTATCAGAGAGCACACAATGTTTCAATTTGTTTAAAGGTCATTACCCTGTCTAGCCTGCCAGAAGATTGAGAGGGTGAAGACTGTGCCGCCGGAGTTGAAGCCCATCAGTTGTTTCACCATGGCACAGTGTCCTAATTAAAATGTTGTAATGGGTTATTTATTTGACCACATCAGAGTTCAATATTATTGTGTGTGTGTGTGTGTGTGTGTGTGTGTGTGTGTGTGTGTGTGTGTGTGTGTGTGTGTGTGTGTGTGTGTGTGTGTGTGTGTGTGTGTGTGTGTGTGTGTGTGTGTGTGTGTGTGTGTGTGTGTGTGTGTGTGTGTGTGTGTGTGTGTGTGTGTGTGTGTGTGTGTATGAATATCTACCGTATGACACAGATACGGGTAAGAATAAAGTTATCTTCTCTCTATTGCTGGAACAAGGTACAGATGTTATATTCTGTCACCAGTGATTTGTTTTATTTATTTTTTACAATTCGTTTTTGTTTTTCCATGGTATGTAATCAGACATATTTCAATATCTTACATTGTCAATAGATAACACTTTCCTGCCCCCTCCTCCAGGTTTGGTGAAAGGACCAACCAGACACTCAAAACTGCTGTGGGAAAATCCCTTGATTGGTACCAGGATGGGTAGGAGAACTACCTGAAGGTAATTCTCTTTACACACAACAGCAGCATCTAGGCAGAGTACGGACGGGAACCACAGCTGTTGACTGAGGCAAACAATACAATTGTATATACAATTATTGCATATACTGTAGTCTTATACATTTGTGATTGACTTAGTGTTGGTGGTGGAGGTTGTCGAACCAGATCAGAAGCCCTCCGAGGATCACCTCCAGGCACGGACTGAGAAGGATGTGTAGGTTTTAGATCAGGTAAAAATGATTGTCCACTGTAAATGTATTTTCTTGAGCTCCGAGAGATATGTAAGAAATGTATTTGTAACATGAAATATAATTCCATGTATTCCTGTCATCAATCAAGTTGAGACTGAAGGACAAGCCTCAGGATAAACAGAAAGAGTTACTGGAGCAGAATCAAGAAGGGGACCAAGTGCTATGACATCGGGGTGAATTACTTGGTTTGGAAGAAGGATGAAAGGAAGGTAAGACCTGGGAAATCTCGCTGCTCTTTCGCTCCTAGCTGAGGTCACAATCTGTTAAAGTGAATATAAAAAATCTCGACAATAACTATTTGCATTAGCACACAAAATAACCCGAAGCTAGTTTCCCTAACACTGATATTTTTCTCTTTTGTCTTCCTAGGGTTACCTCTGTGGAAGCCAACAATCTTCTACAGTTGGAGCAGTTGGACGGTCGACCACTGGAAGCACTGACGCCCTACACTTCGGTGGAGCCCAATAGACAAGGTATGTTATTTGAGAAAGCAAGAAATGTTAGTTATGCTAAGCTTATAAAAATGTACCTCTTCAATTTACCTCTCCTAATAACTGTCCGAGCCCCCCAGGAGGTATCCCATCCCATCTGTGTTCTGAGTCAGAGGGGGGCCAGCTTGAGGTAGGCAATACCAAAACTGTTGAAAAGTACGTCTCCCATTTTTAACACTGCACTACTCTATCAAATGTGCTTTACTGTAACCTGTGTGTTTGCTTGTTTACATCTGTCTCCTACCCTGTTCCCTTTAACTCTGCTCCTGTTCTCCAGGACTTCAGGGTTCTGCCCAACACTCAGACGTGAATCCACCTGATGACCTCCATTACCAACCACCTTCCAACTTTACATTATCTGCGAAGAAAGTTTTTCTTTATCATACTGGTCACATAATATGTGAGATGATATGTGAGAACACGGGTTAACTAAAAACACTAGCACTGCAAATAATCAGAACAAAGAGAGCAGCAGTGCCTGGATATTGCAGTCTCCCTCTTCAAGTCCCCCTTCTGGCTGCCTGTTGAGAACAAGTGACAGGCAGAACCTCCCACCCACACAGCAACCACCTCCCATATATTCCACACAGCAGAATTCTGTATTCTAGTCTATGATTGCCATGTGAGTGCACGAGCAACTTGTTAAAAAACATTAACTGACACAACTGTACCAAAAATGATCAAAGTTTATGTATTAAAATCTTACATTTTGCCAGGTTGGTTTCCACAGCTGTTTCATAAGGTGGTCATTAGTTGTAAAGTATCCTTTGATGGTATTTACTTGTTCCACATTATTCATGGTTGTATCCTAGGACCTACAATAGATACATATATATTCAACCACAACGGTGTACTAATGAGCTATACCAGAAAAAACCATTGAGGACTACTGACATTATATTATTTCAATGTAGATAAGGGAAGGGCAGGTTCAAATAAAAACATGACAGCCAGACAAGCCAGCGTATGAATCAAATGGATTTTCATATGAATGGAGTGGAAATTAGCTGACTTTGTGATCTGTAAGCAGATTACAGGTTCTTTGCCATTTCCTACACATAGCAATGTTTAAGACATGGATTTCATGTTGTAATGTTAATAAAGTACCAAAAAGTTGTTCAAATTAATGTTTTAGCTAAGCAAAACTAGTTTAAACAGTGAAATTGTTAAAATCGTCCTTGTTTTCATTGCGATGATGAAAATAACGTAATTTAGGCTGCAATGATCTTCAACATTTAAATCATTAGGTCGTCCCACTGTTGATATGGAAATGGATGCTAATAGTTTACCAATTCGCATTGGGATGTAGAGGGGGACATTACCTGGCCAGGGGACATGATTTGGCATGACATTAGTTGGCACTTTATGGAAAAAACACAATCTCACATGTGAAAACTTGGGTTTAGAACACTTCACATGTGGTTTTGGAACACCACACATGTGAAAACGACAATTAGTCATTATGATACACTCAGTTCCTTTGACTGTACAGGGCTTTTAACGTTTCACACACTTTGACAGAAATGACTACATTGTTTGTTTATACTGTACTTACAGTTGAAGTTGGAAGTTTTAAAACTCATTTTTCAACCACTCCACAAAATTCTTGTTAACAAAGTATAGTTTTGGCAAGTCGGTTAGGACATCTACTTTGTGCATAACACAAATAATTTTTCCAACAATTGTTTACAGATTTCACATATAATTCACTATATCACAATTCCAGTGGGTCAGAAGTTTGCATACACTAAGTTGTCCCGTGCCTTTAAACAGCTTGAAAAATTATGTCATGGCTGTAGAAGCTTCTGATAGGCTATTTGACATCATTTGAGGTGTACCTGTGGATGTATTTCAAGGCCTACCTTCAAACTCAGTGCCTCTTAGTTTGACATCATGGAAAAATCAAAAGAAATCAGCCAAGACCTCAGAAAAAAATTGTAGAGCTCCACGAGTCTGGTTCATCCTTGGGAGCAATTTCCAAACGACTGAAGGTATCACGTTCATCTCTACAAACAATAGTATGAGTATAAACACCATGGGACCACACAGCTGTCATACCGCTCAGGAAGGAGACACTTTCTGTCTCCTAGAGATGAAAGTACTTCGGTGCGAAAAGTGCAGATTAATTTCAGCACAACAGCAAAGGACCTTGTAAAGATGCTGGGGGAAACAGGTACAAAAGTACCTATAGCCACAGTAAAATTAGTCCTATATTGACATAATCTGAAAGGCAAGTCAGCAAGGAAGAAGCCACTGCTCCAAAGCCGCCATAAAAAGGCCAGACTGTGGTTTGCAACTGCACATGGGGACAAATATCATAGTTTTTTGAGAAATGTTCTCTAGTCTGATGAGACAAAAATTGACATGTTTGACCATGATGACCATTGTAATGTTTGGAAGAACAAGGGGGAGGAATGCAAGCTGAAGAACACCATCCCAACCTTGAAGCATGGGGGTCGCAGCATCATGTTGTGGGGGTGCTTTGCTGCAGGAGGGACTGGTGCACGTCACAAAATAGATGACTTCATGAGGAACGAAAATTATGTGGATATATTGAAGCAATATCTCAAGACATCAGTCAGGAAGTTAAAGCTTGGTCGCAACTGTGTCTTCCAAATGGACAATGACCCCAAGCATACGTCCAAAGTTGTTGTAAAATGACTTAAGGACAACAAAGTCAAGGTATTGGAGTGGCCATAACGAAGCCCTGACCTCATCCTATAGGACATTTGTGGGCAGTACTGAAAAAGCGTGAGTGAGCAAGGAGGCCCACAAACCTGACTCAGTTACACAAGCTCTGTCAGGGGGAATGGGCCACAATTCACCCAACTTATTGTGAGAAGCTTGTGGAAGGCTACCCAAAATGTTTGACCCAAGTGAAACAATTTAAAGGCAATGCTACCAAATACTAATTGAGTGTATGTAAACTTCTGATCCACTGGGAATGTGATGAAATAAATACAATCTGAAATAAATCATTCTTTCTATTATTATTCTGACATTTCACATTCTTAAAATATAGTGGTGATCCTAACTGACCTTAGACAGGGAATTTGTACTAGGATTAAATGTCAGGAATTGTGAAAAACTGAGTTTAAATGTATTTGGCTAAGGTGTGTGTAACTTCCAACTTCAGCTGTATACTCATATATTTCATGAGCTTTCTTATATCTCCTACACATCAATATCTTGTTTCTTATGACATACTTTTGGACTGTCTTATTTGCAATGCATGCATGTGTTATTCAATGCATTTCGCTGCCCTATAGTAGTAAAGGAACAATTCAATAGTTCATCAAATCTTTTACTTTTCTTTTTTAGAGATACCTGAAGGGGTCCTGTCTTCTTGGTAAGCAACTCCAGTGTACAGTCGTGGCCAAATGTTTTGAGAATGACACAAATATACATTTTCACAAAGTCTGCTGCCTCAGTTTGTATGATGGAAATTTGCATATACTCCAGAATGTTATGAAGAGTGATCAGATGAATTGCAATTAATTGCAAAGTCCCTCTTTGCCATGCATATGTACTGAATCCCCCAAAAACATTTCCACTGCATTTCAGCCCTGCCACAAAAGTACCAGCTGACATCATGTCAGTGATTCTCTCATTTACACAGGTGTAAGTGTTGACAAGGACAAGGCTGGAGATCACTCTGTCATGCTGATTGAGTTCGAATAACAGACTGGAAGCTTCAAAATTAGGGTCGTGCTTTTGAATCATTGTTCATCCTCTGTCAAATATGGTTACCTGCAAGGAAACACGTGCCGTCATCATTGCTTTGCACAAAAAGGGCTTCACAGGCAAGGATATTGCTGCCAGTAAGATTGCACCTAAATCAACCATTTATAGGATCATCAAGAACTTCAATGAGAGCAGTTCAATTGTTGTGAAGAAGGCTTCATGGCGCCCAAGAAAGTCCAGCAAGCACGAGGATCGTCTCCTAAAGTTGATTCAGCTGCGGGATCGGGGCACCACCAGTACAGAGCTTGCTCAGGAATGACAGCAGGCAGGTGTGAGTGCATCTGCATGCACAGTGAGGCAAAGACTTTTGGAGGATGGCCTGGTGTCAAGAAGAGCAGCAAAGAAGTCACTTCTCTCCAGGAAAAACATCAGGAACAGACTGATATTAAGAAAAAGGTACAGGGATTGGACTGCTGAGGATTGGGGTAAAGTCATTTTCTCTGATGAATCCCCTTTCCGATTGTGTGGGGCATCCGGAAAAAAGCTTGTCCGGAGAAGACAAGGTGAGCGCTACCATCAGTCCTGCGTCATGCCAACAGTAAAGCATCCTGAGACCATTCATGTGTGGGGTTGCTTCTCAGCCAAGGGAGTGGGCTCACTCACAATTCTGCCTAAGAACACAGCCATGAATAAAGAATGGTACCAACACATCCTCCAAGAGCAACTTCTCCCAACCATCCAGGAACAGTTTGGTGATGAACAATGCCTTTTCCAGCATGATGGAGCACCTTGCCATATGGCAAAAGTTATAACTAAGTGGTTTGGGGAACAAAACATTGATATTTTGGGTCCATGGCCAGGAAACTCCCCAGACCTTAATCCCATTCAGAACTTGTGGTCAATCCTCAAGAGGTGGATGGACAAACAAAAACCCACAAATACTGACAAACTCCAAGCATTGATTATGCAAGAATGGGCTGCCATCAGTCAGGATGGGGCCCAGAAGTTAATTGACAGCATGTCAAGGGCGGATTGCAGAGGTCTTGAAAAGAAGGGTCAACACTGCAAATATTCAATATTTGCATCAACTTCATGTCATTATCAATAAAAGCCTTTGACACTTATGAAAGGCTTGTAATTATACTTCAGTATTCCATAGTAACATCTGACAAAAATATCTAAAGACACTGAGACAGCAGACTTTGTGAAAATGTATATTTCTGTCATTCTCAAAACTTATGGCCACAACTATATATTTGGCCTTGTGTTTTAGGTTATTTTCCTGCTGAAAGTTGAATTAATCTCCCAATGTCTGGTGGAAAGCACACTGACACAAGCAACACAAATAAAGAGAGTTGCACACTATATATAAACTCCCAGCAATCCACAGGGCAAATCACCAATGATTCGCCATCACTGCCCCCTCTTCGGGATAATGTGAATTCATCTCCCTATATCTGGTCGGAAGCACACTGAACCATGATTTTGCCTGTGCTTAGCTCCATTCCATTCATTTTTATCCTGAAAAAATCCCCAGTCCTTAATGCTTACAAGCATATCCATAACATGATGCAGCCAACACTATACCTGAAAATATGGAGAGTGGTTCTCAGTAATGTGTTGTATTGGATTTGCCCTAAACATAAAAAAATAGCACCTTGTATTTAGGACAACAAATGTATTGCTTTGCCACATTTTTTGCAGTAATACTTTTTTTGTTGCAAACAGGGTGCATGTTTTGTAATATTTATTTTCTGTACAGATAACCTTTTCACTCTATAAATTTGGTAAGTATTGTGGAGTAACTACAATGTTGTTTATCCATCCGTTTTAATGCAACCGCGGTGTCAGATTTTTGAAAAAAATTATGGAAAAAGCATCATCTGAGAACGACGCTCAGAGCCTAATCCAGCCAGAGAAATATCCGCCATTTTGGTGTCAACAGAAGTTAGAAATAACACTATAAATATTCACTTACCTTTTGATAATATTAATGAGAAGGCACTCCCAGGAATCTCAGTTCGACAATAAATTACTGATTTGTTCCCTAAAGTCCATAATTTATGTCCAAAGTCCATTTATGTCTCCTATCCCAGCCTTGGACGCGTCTACCTCTACTATGAACGCTAAGGAGTGATCAGGATGAGCTAACACAGGAGCCGAGGTAAACAGAGCCTTCAGGTGACCAAAAGCCCTGTCCGCCCCACCTGACCACAGCAGTCGCACCGGTCCCCCCTTCAGAAAAGAGGTAATGGGAGTCGCTACCTGACCAAAGGCCCGTATAAACCTCTGGTAGTAGTTGGAAAACCCTAAGAACCGCTGCACCTCCTTTACCGTGGTTGGAGTCGGCCAATTACACACGACTGAAATGCGGTCATTATCCTTCTCCACCCCTGACTCAGACAGGCGGTACCCTAGGAAGGAGATGGACTGTTGGAAGAACAGACATTTCTCAGCCTTAACGTACAGGTCATGCTCCAACAGTCGACCAAGCACCTTGCGCACCAGAGACACATGCTCGGCACGTGTAGCGGAGTATATTAGAATGTCATCTATATACACCACTACACCATGCCCAGGCAGGTCCCTGAAAATCTCGTCTACAAAGGATTGGAAGACGGATGGAGAATTCATCAACCCGTACGGCATGACGGTACTCATAGTACCCAGAGGTGGTACTAAATGCTGTCTTCCACTCATCTCCCTCCCGGATACTCACCAGGTTGTAAGAACTCCTGAGATCCAATTTGGTGAAGAAGCGCACCCCATGCAATGACTCGGTCACACTGGCTATGAGAGGCAGCAGGTAACTATACTTCACCGTGATCTGATTTAAACCTCTATAGTCAATGTACGGGCGTAAACCACCATCCTTCTTCTTCACAAAAAATAAACTCGAGGAGGCAGGTGAAGTGGTGACATATGTTTCCATAGCCGCCGCCTCCTCTTGTGACAGAAGATACACGTGACTCCTGGGAAGTGCTGCATCTACCTGAAGATTTATCGCACAATCCACCCGTCGATGGGGTGGTAGTTGAGTCGCCTTCTTTTTACAGAAGGCGAGAGCCAAATCGGCATATTCGGGGGGGGTGCATGGTGGAGACCTGATTTCGACTTTCCACCGTAGTTGCACCTTTGGAAACACCTATACACCTCCCTGAACACTGATGTGACCATCCCTTGAGAGCCTTCTGTTGCCACGAAATAGTGTGGTCATGATAGGCCAACCAGGGAAGCCCCAACACCACAGGAAACGTATGAGAATCGAGACTAATAATTCTCTCCTCATGACCCTCCTGATCAGTTTTCTAAGTCCTGCCGTCTCATTCCTTTGCCCGGTATCCCTACGGCCCTACAGTCTGCGGAGGCCCTGTTTACACACGTCTTCCGGCACTACGGGGTGCCTGAGGATAAAGTGTCTGATCGGGGTCCCCAGTTCACATCAAGGGTCTGGAGGGCGTTCCATGGAACATCTGGGGGTCTCGGCCAGCCTGACCTCTGGCCCAAAACTCTCTCCTCCACTCCTCCACTAACCTGTCTACGTTTCAGTGTATACTAGGTTATCAGCCGGTCCTGGCACCGTGGCATCAGAGCCAGATCGAAGCACCTATGGTGGATGAATGGTTTCGGCGCTCAGAGGAGACCTGGGACGCTGCCCATGTGCGCCTGCAACGGGCCTTCAGGCGACAGAAGGCGAGCACCGACCACCACCTCAGTGAGGCATATGCACCGGGAGACCTTGTCTGGCTCTCGACCCAAATCCTGCCCCTTCGCCTGCCCTGCCGGAAGCTGGGTCCGCAGTTTGTGGGGCCATTTAAAGTCCTGAGGAGACTGAACGATGTATGTTATATGTTACAGCTTCCCCTAATTATCTATTAACCGCTCGTTCCATATGTTTCTCCTCAGGCTGGTGATGGCTGGTCCGTTTCAGCAGTCTGAGGTGCGGGAGGTTCCTCCATCCCCTTTGCACATCGAGGGGGCCCCGGAATAATCTGTGCGAGCCATCATGGACTCAAGGCGTCGGGCGAGGGGCCTTCAGTACCTCATGGAGTGGGAGGGGTACGGTCCGGAGGAGAGATGCTGGGTGCTGGTGGAGGACATCCTGGACCCTTCCTTACTGCAGGAATGTCACTGTCTCCACCCAGATCACCCTGCGCCTCGTCCTCCGGGTCGTCCCCGAGGCCGGTGACGGCGCTCTGCTGGAGCCGCACGTCAGGAGGGGGGTACTGTTACGACTTCCGCCTAAGTTGGTGCCTCTCCATGTTCAGGCGGCATTCGGCGGTCGTCGTCACCGGCTTTCTAGCTGCCGCCGATCTACGTTTATTTTTCTATGTTGTTTTGTCTTGATTGTACACACCTGGTTCCCATTACGTTAATATTATTTTCCCTGTTTAACCCTCTGGTTCCCATTATGTTTTAAGCTTGTTTGTTCCTTGTTGAGTATTAGAATGCTGTGTTGTGGTGTGTTTTCATTGTGTGGACTTTATGGTTGTTTCTTTTCGATTAAAGTACGTTATATTACTCAGTTCTGTGTCCTGCGCCTGACTCCGTCCTCAACGCTGCACACTGACACTTGACACATTTACAATTTATAACGACAGTTCAGATTTGTATTTAAATTATGTAACTGCTAAAAATTACTGTAGGCCTATATCTACTTAAGTTGTTGTTTGCGTGTGTGTGTGTGTGTGTGTGTGTGTGTGTGTGTGTGTGTGTGTGTGTGTGTGTGTGTGTGTGTGTGTGTGTGTGTGTGTGTGTGTGTGTGTGTGTGTGTGTGTGTGTGTGTGTGTGTGTGTGTGTGTGTGTGTGTGTGCGCGCATGTACGTGTTGGGGTGTGTGAAGTTACTGACTGACTGACTCTGATGGGGAAGGGGTGGTGATGTCCCTACACTCTTCAGCAGTGAAGGCCTTATCTCGTCATAGAGATACCATGGTCGTTTTGCATCCAATCCTTTTGGAACGATTACTGAAAGCATTTGTCTCACAGGTGGCTCTTCATCTTTATGCAGACTTTGCTGTGTGACTTCACTGTCTGCAAAGTCCTGGATCTTCACAGACCCTGACCCCTGTGTGAACCCTGACCGATGTGTGAAATGAAAATGGTGGTTATTTTTTTATCCCCATCACGTTCCTGAAGAAACTGCTGAGGACTGCTGTCTAGTCATATGTTAGCACATCATCTCCCAGATCTGTTCATAACTGTTCAAGACTGATTCATTTGTTTACCTTGTTCACCGGTAACGTTTTCACATGAATTAGATGTAATTTGTTTAAACAATGAGCAACTTCACAATCTGAAAAGGCTGCCATTCTAATGATTGACAGCTGTCAATTTGGTAGTTGATGTCTTCATTTCAGACATGGCGGGAAGCTCGAGGGAATACTTTAAGCGGATGCCGGCAGTAAGATGTATAGATTGTACTTTAACTGAGATAAAGGACAGCATATAATCCACCGCCTATGCTTTGATCATTGGGAGGAGGCTGACAAATGTGAATTAGAACAGGGTGACTGAAATGTCTCTCATTTCTAATGAGTAGGGTAGGCTATTGTTTAACATGAAGTAGGGTACAAAATCTACATCACTGTTTGCCTTTTGATGCCTGTCTGTCATCTCCATAGGCTATGATTTCATTTGGGCCAGCGTCACGGATGTAGCTTTCAGTTAGGCTAGCAAAAGCAATCGCGATATACTCCCCTTATCCCTATCAACTTCATAATGAGATGGAACATTTGAATCATTCTGCGCTCTGATCTGTTGATACATAGCCTAGTTGCAAGGAACTGGCAATTGTTTCTGTAATATCTTTACATCATCCTTTCATGTGTGTAAAAAATATATTTTGCAGCTCGGGCTGCAGGGACCGCCAGCTGAGCTGGCTGTATGCTCTGCGACTGTACAAATGAGCTATCGTATTGAGATGGAAAAATGATTCTCTCTGATCTGTCGATAGCCTACATAGTTCATAGTAGTCTATAATATTTTCTCTTGTGCCGTAAGTTATATTGCTAGAAAGGGCCAATTATCCTATTAACCTGTTGGGTAAACCCGTTCCCAGTTGGGAACGTTTCTACATAAATTGCCTAATATGTAATTATCAAAAATATTTAACTTCAATTAAATCAGAAATGCAGCACACCAAATGAAAGCTAAACCTCTTGCTAATCCAGTCACCATGTCAGATTTCAAAAAAAATTCCAGCCAATCCGCTTATTGATCAGTAGACAACACATTGGGTAAGTTACAGCAAAGTACATTTTTCACAAAAGTCAAAAATTGCACTAAAATTCATCAATTACCTTTGAATATCTTCTTCTTTTGGCAACAGTAAAGGTCACCACGAAACAATAAAGGGTTGTTTTGTTCATATAATCCATTTCTATAGCCTAACCGAAACATTTTGGAAATGTTCATTTTTTTCTTCAATTTTCCAAAATATATGTTTCCGGGTATGTGTGAATATTTTTTTTACATTTTGTATATAGTTATTTTCAGCAATGTACCCATGTACCAATTCGGCCACTTGGGTACATTTGGGAAACTTGTGAGGGACACCTGGGTGACTACATACCCAATGGCATGTACCTCACTCATTCCTAGAGGCATCTGTCTGAAACTTTGGGGAAATACTGTTGCCTGGTTATTCTCTCATGTAAAAGTATCCAGAGTATCATAACTGAATATGTTGATGTTCTAGTTGATTTTAAAGATGCTACAACAATAAAATAACTGAAAAACGCCTGTTTATTTCCTTGTATTTTCTTCTACCAGATCTATTGTGTTATATTCTCCTACATTCAATTCACATTTACACAAACTTCAGAGTGTTTTTAATCAAATGGTAACAAGAATATGCATATCCTTGCTTCTGGGCCTGAGCTACAGGCTGTTAGAATAGGGTATGTCTTCAGGCGGAAATTGCACAAAGTGGGGGGGTATCCTTATAAATCCGCTTTATTTCACGATGTAGCCTAGGAGGGCTAAGCTAAGACGGCAGCTGTCAGTTGGGTAGCCAGGCACCGAACGTGAACAGTTTCACTTTTGCTAACATGTCAAAACAATTAAATTAACCAATACTATTTATACACCTATTTATACACCTCAAGAGAATAAAGGTTTCAGTATATTAGTATATTATTCATTACACATTTCAATTACACTTGCCAGTCATTTTCACTCCTGGCATTTTATTTCCAATTTGCCAACAATGGGTGGCTGGACATCCGACAGGTTCTTCTGGGCCACCGCACATATAGAGAAGCGTCAGGTGCCATTTGGAACATAGTCAGTGGGTTCTTCTGGGCCACCGCACATATAGAGAAGCGTCAGGTGCCATTTGGAACATAGTCAGTGGGTTCTTCTGTTTTGTGAGCTTTTCTACTTGTTAATCGTAAGTCATGAGAATACACAGCGAATAAATGACAGATGACAGACCTAATAAAAACACATGTTCAATGCATAAGTCATATATCCAAATTCTCACTCTCTTTATGATATCGATCTCTCTCAATTTCCAACTCAATCCAAACACTCACTTCGACAATCTTCCACAACTTTATTTTAGTGTAAGTTGAGTAGGACTCAGAGAATATAGAGTAAAGGAGAGAATATACAGTAAATATAGCTCTATTGACGGGCCTTGGTTGAGTGGATTTCAATGATATTCAACGTCAAGACATTTCTGGGTCTCGGGCAAGACTTAGCCATCCTCTACATTAGCCCCACACTTTTAATGGATCTTGCACTGTGTTAGCAAGACCCATATTAACCCTGTATTACTGTAAACTAGCAAAGCTACATTGTGTGACTACTGCATCCCACAAGTCCCTGACTGACTGATTGGGTTGCTTGTTAGCTTGTCTTTGATCATTAGGCAGAGCGATGTCACGGCCTCTAGTGTCATAAATTATAACGTCGCCAGCCCAACTTTTATCTAGACAAATATTATTCCTCTTTTTCCCCCGTTGCTTGGAAACTTGTTACAGACTACATCTCCTACAGTCTTCCTTGTTAAAGTGAGGCAGCTGATGCATAATTTACATGAGTGTTTTCTGTTCTCTTTTTCTGCTCTGTTCCTTTCATCCTCTTATCCTCCTCTCACGTATCACTATGTCTTCAACCTCTCAACCTGGGTGCTTTTGAGCAGGCAATAAATGGATGAAAATGTCCTGAAACAGGGAGGAAATACCTGAACTTGTGCAATAAGAAACACAACTTATTTGTTTTCCATTGCAAAGCACTTTAAAGGTTTTCTGTTGCATGCTTTCTGTTGCCCTCCAGCCAGCCTACACACACACACACACACACACACACACACACACACACACACACACACACACACACACACACACACACACACACACACACACACACACACACACACACACACACACACACACACACACACACACACACACACACACACACACACACACACACACACACATATATGCAGACACACAGGGATACACACAAACAGAAACACACACATGCACACTTATCTCTACATACAGTATATAAATTGATTCCCTGTTCACAGAAATACACAAGCGCCCCCCAAAAAACTCACACACTCTCTCGCACACACGCATTTCCCCATATCCAACCCTTTGGCAGGGTATCTGCATCAAAAGCTGTTGAGGAAACAGTGCTAGTTTGTGGTTTGTTTTATAACTTTCTCCATGGCTCGAGGTGAGATCCGGGCCTGCTTCTCTTGTTTTACACCTCATAAATATGTAGGAACAGTTGGTGCAATTGGCCCTGAGGTGGAGTAGAGATATGGTTGACTTTTTAAGAGAGCTCAACTTGTTTAGGTGCAATGAAAGAAAGCTAAACTTCAAAAGATAGCTAAACTTGTCTGGGTGCGTGGTTGAAAGAATCATCACGCAGTTTAGAGTAGGTACATTGTATTTTGTTCACAGTTTTGCGGTAGGAGACATTGTGTGGAAGGAAAGCATCTGCATCAAACTAATTTCCTTTAGACATCATTATATTACAGCTTGCCATGCAGAGGTCTGGGTAACGTCCCAAATACTATAGCAACCTATTCCCTATATAGTGCACTACTTTTGACCATAGCCCTATGGGCACTGGTTAAACATATAGCACACTAAATAGGGAATAGGGTGCCATTTGGGACAAATATATCCTGGCCAAAAAGCGGGTACATCCTTTGTTTTATTCTGTCTTTACCCAGTCTCTGTCCGAGCAGGATACTCTCCTGATTGCTTAAATATACTCTCATTCTGTCTGTGTGACAAAGTGACAGAGGCCAGGTGACATTGAGATCGCATGGGAATACAATTTTGCATCCTAAATGGCGCCCTATTCGCTACATAGTGCACTTTTCACCAGAGCCATATAAGCCCTGGTTAAAAGTAGTGCACTATATAGGGAATAGGGTGCCATTTGGGACACATCCCAATGTGAGCCTGAGACCCACTTTATTTACATTCATTGTCACTGCCGTGATAGGCCAAACACGCACACAAAGCCTACTTAACCAACTCAAGACAAACAATGGCCTTTGCTGTGATTAGCACACTTACGGTAATGGCAGTCAATGTTAGTGCTGTATGCTAATGCTATCTATTAATCTGTTTTAATGAACATGTGCTATGGAGGACAAATCACTCACTCTCTCATGTGTGACTAGGCTCAGCTAGACCTCCCTGTACTGTGTACAGCCTGCTGAACCATAGTAACCCAGACAGCCTGCAGAAACTAGAGATAACAGAGACAGACACTAAGGCTCTATGACAGAGAAGAGGAAAGAGATATGGTCCTTCTGTAGCTCAGTTGGTAGAGCATGGCGCTTGTAACGCCAGGGTAGTGGGTTTGATCCCCGGGACCACCCATACGTAGAATGTATGCACACATGACTGTAAGTCGCTTTGGATAAAAGCGTCTGCTAAATGGCATATATATAGATATAGGGGAGAGAAATATAGGGAATAAGAGGGAAAGACATTTGAGGGAACTGGAGGAAGAGAGAGAAGGAAAGAGAGAAAGGGAGAGGGAGAGAGAGGAGGGAAACAGGGAGAGAGACAGATAAAGTGTGGGGGGGACAATGAGAGAGAGGGTGGATGGGAATTGGTGGGCGGTAGAAGGGACAACAGAGGAGAGAAATATATAGAAGGAGTTGAGTATCCAAAAGAAGTAGAGAAAAAGATCAGTGTTGTTAACATGTTCACACTGTCACAGAGATAGATATAGAGATATAGAGCGAGGAGGGGGTGGTTGTACCAAACAGTCAGTCCAGTTGTGTGGGGAGAAATGGAGGAAAGTGTCCCGACATGGTGATGGCTCATAGGCACATCGTCACACACTCATTCTTTGTTTCTATTGCCAAGCACTTTAAAACATTTTCCGTTGCATCAACTGATGAACAGAACCCATGTTTGTGTGGGAGGATGTGAGAGAGCGTCACAGGCACTCACACTTCTGACATTTTGCTCCGTTAGACCCAGAAAACAATATATCCCAGTGCTTCTATTCTGAGATCATTTCTGTGTTAAACATGTCTCTCTTCTCATGAGGCGTGCACAGTGCATGTGACAGCAAGGCCAACAATAGCACTGTTACGTTACAAATGGCACATTATTCCCTGTACAGTGAACTTGTTTTGACCAGAGCCCTTTGACCGGAGCTTGTGAAATCAAATAAGCTTTATTGCAAACAGTAACAAAGCCGAGCAATTCCATGGAAGAACTGACTCTCCATTCTTAGTACTTGACTTTTTGTCACGTCCTGACCATAGAGAGACCTTATTTTCTATGGTAGAGTAGTTCAGGGCGTGACTGGGGTTAGTCTAGTTTATTATTTCTAAAAATTTGATTCCCAATTAGATTCCCAATTAGAGGCAGCTGGTAATCGTTGTCTCTAATTGGGGATCATATTTAGGAAGATTTTTTCCACCTGTGTTTTGTGGGATATTGTTTATGTGTAGTTGCATGTTAGCACTCCATTGTCGTCACGTTTCGTTTAGACTTTATTGTTTTGTTGTGTGGTTCACTTATTTCAAATAAAAGATGTGGAACCCAGATCACGCTGCACGTTGGTCTGAGTATGCTTCCAACGATCGTGACACTTTTATGCAGTCTTACCCTTACATAACATCGTCACTCCACTTTAGGAATCTTGTTGTCTTTCTTAGTTTCCATTCTGTTATTGGCTCAGACATTGGGGCATAGATTATATTGGTGGCATGACATGCACACTCCTATTGCAGGTCTGATGGTGCCTCTAACTGATGAACTAATGTTCCTGTCCAAAGTTCTTCATAAGTTCAGGCCGATGTTGTCTATGTATGATTAAACCATGTGCATGTCCAGTAGCCTTCACAAGATCAGATATGGCCCCGACCAGTCACATCTTCTTGGTCTACCTTGCCTCATCTACACGGATTCTGCTCAGATATGGCCCAGACCAGTCACATCTTCTTGGTCTACCTTGCCTCATCCACACGGATTCTAATCAGATATGGCCCCGACCAGTCACATCTTCTTGGTCTACCTTGCCTCATCCACGCGGATTCTGCTCAGATATGGCCCAGACCAGTCACATCTTCTTGGTCTACCTTGCCTCATCCACACGTCTTCTGCTGAGATATGGCCCAGACCAGTCACATCTTCTTGGTCTACCTTGCCTCATCCACGTGGATTCTGCTCAGATATGGCCCCGACCAGTCACATATTCTTGGTCTACCTTGCCTCATCCACGCGGATTCTGCTCAGATATGGCCCAGACCAGTCACATCTTCTTTGTCTACCTTGCCTCATCCATGCGGATTCTGCTCAGATATGGCCCCGACCAGTCACATCTTCTTGGTCTACCTTGCCTCATCCACGCGGATTCTGCTCAGATATGGCCCAGACCAGTCACATCTTGTTGGTCTACCTTGCCTCATCCACACGGATTCTGATCAGATATGGCCCAGACCAGTCACATCTTCTTGGTCTACCTTGCCTCATCCACACGTCTTCTGCTGAGATATGGCCCAGACCAGTCACATCTTCTTGGTCTACCTTGCCTCATCCACGTGGATTCTGCTCAGATATGGCCCCGACCAGTCACATATTCGTGGTCTACCTTGCCTCATCCACGCGGATTCTGCTCAGATATGGCCCCGACCAGTCACATCTTCTTTTTCTACCTTGCCTCATCCACGCGGATTCTGCTCAGATATGGCCCAGACCAGTCACATCTTCTTTGTCTACCTTGCCTCATCCATGCGGATTCTGCTCAGATATGGCCCCGACCAGTCACATCTTCTTTTTCTACCTTGCCTCATCCACGCGATTCTGCTCAGATTCCCAGACCAGTCACATCTTCTTGGTCTACCTTGCCTCATCCACACGGATTCTGATATGGCCCAGACCAGTCACATCTTCTTGGTCTACGCTTGCCTCATCCACACTGATTCTTGCCTCATCCATGCGGATTCTGCTCAGATATGGCCCAGACCAGTCACATCTTCTTGGTCTACCTTGCCTCATGCACACGGATTCTGCTCAGATATGGCCCAGACCAGTCACATCTTCTTTGTCTACCTTGCCTCATCCATGCGGATTCTGCTCAGATATGGCCCAGACCAGTCACATCTTGTTGGTCTACCTTGCCTCATCCACACGGATTCTGATCAGATATGGCCCAGACCAGTCACATCTTCTTGGTCTACCTTGCCTCATCCACGCGGATTCTGCTCAGATATGGCCCAGACCAGTCACATCTTGTTGGTCTACCGTGCCTCATCCACACAGATTCTGATCAGATATGGCCCAGACCAGTCACATCTTCTTGGTCTACCTTGCCTCATCCACACGTCTTCTGCTCAGATATGGCCCAGACCAGTCACATCTTCTTGGTCTACCTTGCCTCATCCACGTGGATTCTGCTCAGATATGGCCCCGACCAGTCACATATTCTTGGTCTACCTTGCCTCATCCACGCGGATTCTGCTCAGATATGGCCCAGACCAGTCACATCTTCTTTGTCTACCTTGCCTCATCCATGCGGATTCTGCTCAGATATGGCCCAGACCAGTCACATCTTCTTGGTCTACCTTGCCTCATCCACGCGGATTCTGCTCAGATATGGCCCTGACCAGTCACATCTTCTTTGTCTACCTTGCCTCATCCACGTGGATTCTGCTCAGATATGGCCCAGACCAGTCACATCTTCTTGGTCTACCTTGCCTCATCCACACTGATTCTGCTCAGATATGGCCCAGACCAGTCACATCTTCTTGGTCTACCTTGCCTCATCCACACGGATTCTAATCAGATATGGCCCCGACCAGTCACATCTTCTTGGTCTACCTTGCCTCATCCACGCGGATTCTGCTCAGATATGGCCCAGACCAGTCACATCTTCTTGGTCTACCTTGCCTCATCCACACGTCTTCTGCTGAGATATGGCCCAGACCAGTCACATATTCTTGGTCTACCTTGCCTCATCCACGTGGATTCTGCTCAGATATGGCCCCGACCAGTCACATATTCTTGGTCTACCTTGCCTCATCCACACGGATTCTGCTCAGATATGGCCCAGACCAGTCACATCTTCTTGGTCTACCTTGCCTCATCCACGCGGATTCTGCTCAGATATGGCCCCGACCAGTCACATCTTCTTGGTCTACCTTGCCTCATCCACGCGGATTCTGCTCAGATATGGCCCAGACCAGTCACATCTTTTTGTTGGTCTACCTTGCCTCATCCACACGGATTCTGATCAGATATGGCCCAGACCAGTCACATCTTCTTCGTCTACCTTGCCTCATCCACACGTCTTCTGCTGAGATATGGCCCAGACCAGTCACATATTCTTGGTCTACCTTGCCTCATCCACGTGGATTCTGCTCAGATATGGCCCCGACCAGTCACATATTCTTGGTCTACCTTGCCTCATCCACGCGGATTCTGCTCAGATATGGCCCTGACCAGTCACATCTTCTTTTTCTACCTTGCCTCATACACGCGGATTCTGCTCAGATATGGCCCAGACCAGTCACATCTTCTTTGTCTACCTTGCCTCATCCATGCGGATTCTGCTCAGATATGGCCCCAACCAGTCACATCTTCTTTGTCTACCTTGCCTCATCCATGCGGATTCTGCTCAGATATGGCCCAGACCAGTCACATCTTGTTGGTCTACCTTGCCTCAACCACACGGATTCTGATCAGATATGGCCCAGACCAGTCACATCTTCTTGGTCTACCTTGCCTCATCCACGCGGATTCTGCTCAGATATGGCCCCGACCAGTCACATCTTCTTGGTCTACCTTGCCTCATCCACGCGGATTCTGCTCAGATATGGCCCAGACCAGTCACATCTTGTTGGTCTACCTTGCCTCATCCACACGGATTCTGATCAGATATGGCCCAGACCAGTCACATCTTCTTGGTCTACCTTGCCTCATCCACACGTCTTCTGCTGAGATATGGCCCAGACCAGTCACATCTTCTTGGTCTACCTTGCCTCATCCACGTGGATTCTGCTCAGATATGGCCCCGACCAGTCACATATTCGTGGTCTACCTTGCCTCATCCACGCGGATTCTGCTCAGATATGGCCCCGACCAGTCACATCTTCTTTTTCTACCTTGCCTCATCCACGCGGATTCTGCTCAGATATGGCCCAGACCAGTCACATCTTCTTTGTCTACCTTGCCTCATCCATGCGGATTCTGCTCAGATATGGCCCCGACCAGTCACATCTTCTTTTTCTACCTTGCCTCATCCACGCGGATTCTGCTCAGATATGGCCCAGACCAGTCACATCTTCTTGGTCTACCTTGCCTCATCCATGCGGATTCTGCTCAGATATGGCCCAGACCAGTCACATCTTCTTGGTCTACCTTGCCTCATGCACACGGATTCTGCTCAGATATGGCCCAGACCAGTCACATCTTCTTTGTCTACCTTGCCTCATCCACGCGGATTGCCTCATCCATGCGGATTCTGCTCAGATATGGCCCAGACCAGTCACATCTTCTTTGTCTACCTTGCCTCATCCACACGGATTCTGATCAGATATGGCCCAGACCAGTCACATCTTCTTGGTCTACCTTGCCTCATCCACGCGGATTCTGCTCAGATATGGCCCAGACCAGTCACATCTTGTTGGTCTACCTTGCCTCATCCACACAGATTCTGATCAGATATGGCCCAGACCAGTCACATCTTCTTGGTCTACCTTGCCTCATCCACACGTCTTCTGCTCAGATATGGCCCAGACCAGTCACATCTTCTTGGTCTACCTTGCCTCATCCACGTGGATTCTGCTCAGATATGGCCCCGACCAGTCACATATTCTTGGTCTACCTTGCCTCATCCACGCGGATTCTGCTCAGATATGGCCCAGACCAGTCACATCTTCTTTGTCTACCTTGCCTCATCCATGCGGATTCTGCTCAGATATGGCCCAGACCAGTCACATCTTCTTGGTCTACCTTGCCTCATCCACGCGGATTCTGCTCAGATATGGCCCTGACCAGTCACATCTTCTTTGTCTACCTTGCCTCATCCACGTGGATTCTGCTCAGATATGGCCCAGACCAGTCACATCTTCTTGGTCTACCTTGCCTCATCCACACTGATTCTGCTCAGATATGGCCCAGACCAGTCACATCTTCTTGGTCTACCTTGCCTCATCCACACGGATTCTGCTCAGATATGGCCCCCAGACCAGTCACATCTTCTTGGTCTACCTTGCCTCATCCACGCGGATTCTGCTCAGATATGGCCCAGACCAGTCACATCTTCTTGGTCTACCTTACCTCATCCACACGTCTTCTGCTGAGATATGGCCCAGACCAGTCACATATTCTTGGTCTACCTTGCCTCATCCACGTGGATTCTGCTCAGATATGGCCCCGACCAGTCACATATTCTTGGTCTACCTTGCCTCATCCACACGGATTCTGCTCAGATATGGCCCAGACCAGTCCAGTCACATCTTCTTGGTCTACCTTGCCTCATCCACGCGGATTCTGCTCAGATATGGCCCCGACCAGTCACATCTTCTTGGTCTACCTTGCCTCATCCACGCGGATTCTGCTCAGATATGGCCCAGACCAGTCACATCTTTTTGTTGGTCTACCTTGCCTCATCCACACGGATTCTGATCAGATATGGCCCAGACCAGTCACATCTTCTTCGTCTACCTTGCCTCATCCACACGTCTTCTGCTGAGATATGGCCCAGACCAGTCACATATTCTTGGTCTACCTTGCCTCATCCACGTGGATTCTGCTCAGATATGGCCCCGACCAGTCACATATTCTTGGTCTACCTTGCCTCATCCACGCGGATTCTGCTCAGATATGGCCCTGACCAGTCACATCTTCTTTTTCTACCTTGCCTCATCCACGCGGATTCTGCTCAGATATGGCCCAGACCAGTCACATCTTCTTTGTCTACCTTGCCTCATCCATGCGGATTCTGCTCAGATATGGCCCCAACCAGTCACATCTTCTTTGTCTACCTTGCCTCATCCATGCGGATTCTGCTCAGATATGGCCCAGACCAGTCACATCTTGTTGGTCTACCTTGCCTCAACCACACGGATTCTGATCAGATATGGCCCAGACCAGTCACATCTTCTTGGTCTACCTTGCCTCATCCACGCGGATTCTGCTCAGATATGGCCCAGACCAGTCACATCTTGTTGGTCTACCTTGCCTCATCCACACAGATTCTGATCAGATATGGCCCAGACCAGTCACATCTTCTTGGTCTACCTTGCCTCATCCACACGTCTTCTGCTCAGATATGGCCCAGACCAGTCACATCTTCTTGGTCTACCTTGCCTCATCCACGTGGATTCTGCTCAGATATGGCCCCGACCAGTCACATATTCTTGGTCTACCTTGCCTCATCCACGCGGATTCTGCTCAGATATGGCCCAGACCAGTCACATCTTCTTTGTCTACCTTGCCTCATCCATGCGGATTCTGCTCAGATATGGCCCAGACCAGTCACATCTTCTTGGTCTACCTTGCCTCATCCACGCGGATTCTGCTCAGATATGGCCCTGACCAGTCACATCTTCTTTGTCTACCTTGCCTCATCCATGCGGATTCTGCTCAGATATGGCCCAGACCAGTCACATCTTCTTGGTCTACCTTGCCTCATCCACACGGATTCTGCTCAGATATGGCCCAGACCAGTCACATCTTCTTGGTCTACCTTGCCTCATCCACACGGATTCTGCTCAGATATGGCCCCGACCAGTCACATCTTCTTGGTCTACCTTGCCTCATCCACGCGGATTCTGGTCAGATATGGCCCAGACCAGTCACATCTTCTTTGTCTACCTTGCCTCATCCACGCGGATTCTGCTCAGATATGGCCCCGACCAGTCACATCTTCTTGGTCTACCTTGCCTCATCCACGCGGATTCTGCTCAGATATGGCCCCGACCAGTCACATATTCTTTTTCTACCTTGCCTCATCCACGCGGATTCTGCTCAGATATGGCCCCGACCAGTCACATCTTCTTGGTCTACCTTGCCTCATCCACGCGGATTCTGCTCAGATATGGCCCCGACCAGTCACATATTCTTTTTCTACCTTGCCTCATCCACGCGGATTCTGCTCAGATATGGCCCCGACCAGTCACATCTTCTTGGTCTACCTTGCCTCATCCACGCGGATTCTGCTCAGATATGGCCCAGACCAGTCACATCTTCTTTGTCTACCTTGCCTCATCCATGCGGATTCTGCTCAGATATGGCCCCGACCAGTCACATCTTCTTGGTCTACCTTGCCTCATCCACGCGGATTCTGCTCAGATATGGCCCCGACCAGTCACATCTTCTTTTTCTACCTTGCCTCATCCACGCGGATTCTGCTCAGATATGGCCCAGACCAGTCACATCTTCTTTGTCTACCTTGCCTCATCCAAACAGATTCTGCTCAGATATGGACCAGACCAGTCACATCTTCTTGGTCTACCTTGCCTCATCCACGCGGATTCTGTTCAGATATGGCCCAAACCAGTCACATCTTCTTGGTCTACCTTGCCTCATCCACGCGGATTCTGCTCAGATATGGCCCAGACCAGTCACATCTTGTTGGTCTACCTTGCCTCATCCACACAGATTCTGATCAGATATGGCCCAGACCAGTCACATCTTCTTGGTCTACCTTGCCTCATCCACACGGATTCTGCTCAGATATGGCCCAGACCAGTCACATCTTCTTGGTCTGCCTTGCCTTATCCACGCGGATTCTGCTTACGTTCTGTTTTTTACATGTTTAATATTTAAACTTATATCGATTTTTATTTTTACTTCAAAGAGAACAGTATATTGTTACTGAAAATCACCAGATGACTGGAAAATATCTAACAATTCCATTGCAATGCTATAGGAAGACAATTAAAGAAAATTAAAGATGTTAGCTGTGCCACAAAGGGCAAACACTTCAAACTGAATCACTGTGTGAAATGATGCCTTCATGCACTTAAATGATAAATCATTTCCCTGCTACCAGTCAGTGATGTGGCGTCAGCGAGACAATGAGATTCCTATTGATGGGTTTTATCTCATCAAGGTGAAGACAGCTCTTAGTGGGAACCGGGGAGGGGCATTGTGTAAAGGTAAACTGGGAGAATAGGGTTGAGTTGATGGTTCAGTATAGTTCTGTTCCCTGTTAACTACCTCTGTCGTGTCTTTTATTATGTCTCACTCAGTACACAGTAGACTGCAATACAGCAGAGTACAGTAGTATGCGGTACAATGTTCATACATCCATCGAGTCCATTCCATTCAAATCTACTTCTTTCTCCTATCCTTTCCTTCCTCCGTTCTTCCTCCACCTCTCTTCCTAGTCACATACTGTATTATCGACACAAACACAAAATAGAATCTTCTTCAGTACAGAATGCATTTCATTGATCTAGGTTCCTACTATATCCCCAGCTAGCACATAATGTTCTGAGGACCATATGTTTCTTAGAGCTGAGTGAGACAGTGGTTGTCCTATGGTTATTTTGCACACAACCTTCCCACAATTGTATGGGAATGCTGCAGGATAGTTGCTTGGATTTGGACAATTCTCAGCACATTTAAGAAATGGAACACCAGTTACTTTAATAATGCCGCTTTAATAATGTTAACATATCTCACATTGCTCATCTGATATGTATAGACTGTATACTTTATCCTTCACTTTCTATTCTTTACCATCTATTGCATCTCAGCTGCTCTGTCACTGCTCATCCATATATTTTATACTTATATATTCTTATCCCATTCCTTTACTAGATTGTGTGTATTAGGCTTTGTTGTGGAATTTGTTAGATATTAGGTTTGATGTGGAATTGTTAGATATTATCTGTTAGATACTGCTGCACTGTCAGATCTAGAAGCACAAGCATTTCCCTACACTCTCAATAACATCTGCTAACCATGTATATGACCAATAGAATTTGATTTGATTTACATTTGAGATTGCTCAGTGTGTTCACAATGCCTGGAGGCGAAGGAGAAATGTATTGTTTGTGTAGTGCGGCTAGATGGTATCTGTGCTTGCCATAATTATTCTATGAGTTTAATTTGTAAAATATTATTTTGTTTGTAGTAAATGGAAAACTATACTATGTTCAGTAGTGTATGGCACCGGTAGCTATATAACACTTAAATAAATAAAATAAAATCAAATCAAATGTATTTGTCACATACACATGGTTAGCAGATGTTAATGTGAGTGTAGCGAAATGCTTGTGCTTCTAGTTCCGACAATGCAGTAATAACCAACAAGTAATGTAACTAACAATTCCTAAACTACCGTCTTATACACAGTGTAAGGGGATAAAGAATATGTACATAAGGATATATGAATGAGTGATGGTACAGAGCAGCATAGGCAAGATACAGTAGATGGTATCGAGTACAGTATATACATATGAGATGAGTATGTAGACAAAGTAAACAAAGTGGCATAGTTAAAGTGGCTAGTGATACATGTATTTCATAAGGATGCAGTCGATGATATAGAGTACAGTATATACGTATGCATAAAAGATGAATAATGTATGGTAAGTAACATTATATAAGGTAGCATTGTTTAAAGTGGCTAGTGATATATTTACATCATTCCCATCAATTCCCATTATTAAAGTGGCTGGAGGTGAGTCAGTGTCAGTGTGTTGGCAGCAGCCACTCAATGTTAGTGGTGGCTGTTTAACAGTCTGATGGCCTTGAGATAGAAGCTGTTTTTCAGTCTCTCGGTCCCAGCTTTGATGCACCTGTACTGACCTCGCCTTCTGGATGATAGCGGGGTGAACAGGCAGTGGCTCGGGTGGTTGATGTCCTTGATGATCTTTATGGCCTTCCTGTAACATCGGGTGGTGTAGGTGTCCTGGAGGGCAGGAAGTTTGCCCCCGGTGATGCGTTGTGCAGACCTCACTACCCTCTGGAGAGCCTTACGGTTGAGGGCGGAGCAACGGTGTTTCCCTGCTCCGCAGTTGCCGTACCAGGCGGTGATACAGCCCGCCAGGATGCTCTCGATTGTGCATCTGTAGAAGTTTGTGAGTGCTTTTGGTGACAAGCCGGATTTCTTCAGCCTCCTGAGGTTGAAGAGGCGCTGCTGCGCCTTCTTCACGATGCTGTCTGTGTGAGTGGACCAATTCAGTTTGTCTGTGATGTGTATGCCGAGGAACTTAAAACTTTCTAACCTCTCCACTACTGTTCCATCGATGTGGATAGGGGGGTGTTCCCTCTGCTGTTTCCTGAAGTCCACAATCATCTCTTTAGTTTTGTTGACGTTGAGTGTGAGGTTATTTTCCTGACACCAACACTCCGAGGGCCCTCACCTCCTCCCTGTAGGCCATCTCGTCGTTGTTGGTAATCAAGCCTACCACTGTTGTGTCGTCCGCAAATAAATCATATCAATCAAAATATAGTTAACTGTAAATACTACATTATAGTACCGTTTACTACAGTAAATACTACAGTATTCACTGTAGTGTTTCTGCTGACTTTAGTCCACAAAAACAATACAGTGAATACTATAGTATTAATACCATTGTATACTATAGTGTTTGTAAGTGGACTGAAAGGCATTGATTGTCTTCAGAGCTGATTATTAACCCATCAACCAAATAGGACAGTATCTCACTTCCTCTCTTGACCAGTGGATCTTAAAGGTGTGTGAGATAGATAAGAGAGAGAGAGAGCGCATGTCCGTGGGGGATGTGCGTGTGGGCCTATATCTAGAATTATTGGAAAGTGACATAGCACAACTCTCATACTATAAAAATACTTCAGAATGTTATTTTTCTCTTAGAATTAATTCCAGCTTTATACAGTGGCAATCCAAGGCTTTTGCTGAGGTATCTCTCATTAACTGCTGCTATACAGTCCTGAATTTCTCCTCATATTACTGTGGGCTTGTGCTGGTCTTATTTTCTTTCAATAAATTCCCCTAATCAATCATTTAGTCTTCCCACACCTGTTCATTTTCTCAATAAATGGCCATTTTTTTATTGCAGACAGACAATAAAAACAACCAATTCATATATATATATATTTCACTAACCCAATAAAATGTCTGAATGGCTGCATTTAGACAGGCGGCCCAATTCAGATATATATATTTTTCACTAACCCAATAAAATGTCTGAATGGCTGCATTTAGACAGGCGGACCAATTCAGATATTTTTCCCACTAATTGGTATTTTAACCAATCACATCAGAGCTTTTCACATCAGCTCTTTATCAGAACTGATCTATTGTCTTAATGCAGCCTGTGCATCCGTTTTCCAAAAGTGTCTCAATCAGTGAAGACTAAAACCCTCACTCTTACACACGCATGCATGCACACACAAATAAAAACGTACTTTGTCGAACTACTTTGTAATAATACGTTGTATGTGCTTTCTAAGCCAACGGATGGCTGTGTGGGTATTTGGTTAACTGGTGTCATTGGGTAACAAGGCTAATGAGCCATTAGTGTGTGTGCCTTGAGTTTTCCAAAAGTGTGTGTGTGTGTGTACTTTGTCGAACTACTTTGTAATAATACGTTGTATGTGCTTTCTAAGCCAACGGATGGCTGTGTGGGTATTTGGTTAACTGGTGTCATTGGGTAACAAGGCTAATGAGCCATTAGTGTGTGTGCCTTGAGGTGTGTGTGTGTGTGTGTGTGTGTGTGTGTGTGTGTGTGTGTGTGTGTGTGTGTGTGTGTGTGTGTGTGTGTGTGTGTGTGTGTGTGTGTGTGTGTGTGTGTGTGTGTGTGTGTGTGTGTGTGTGTGTGTGTGTGTGTATATATATATAATATATATGTATACTATATATATATACTATATGTATATAGTATACATGTGATATATATATATAAATATAGTATATATATAGTATACATATAGTATATGTTTGCGTGTGTGCCCTAATGAAGGAGCAGGTGTTGCTGGTTTTGATCCACTTGACTGAGTGTGATGATGTTGTTGACTTGATTCATTTGTCTGATTAGAATTCTCTCTGTTCTTCCTTGCATAATTTTGCATTTGTTAGTCTGATTTTTTTTACATCATTAGGCAACACAGCCTAGCCCTTGTTACCAAAGGATTTTATACATATACTGTGCTCATATAAAAGTTGTATTTCATCCTCTGTATAAATGTACTGTAAGTTTCATTAGATAAGAATTTTGTGTAAATCTACGTCCCAAACGGCATCCTATTACCTAAACAAAACCCTATATCCCTATGGCCCCTGGTCAAAAGTAGTGCACTATATGGGAAAAACCCTATAACCCTATGGCCCCTGGTCAAAAGTAGTGCACTATATGGGAAAAACACTATGGCCACTGGTCAAAAGTAGTGCACTATATGGGAAAAACCCTATGGCCCCTGGTCAAAAGTAGTGCACTATATGGGAAAACTCCTATGGCCCCTGGTCAAAAGTAGTGCACTATATGGGAAAACCCCTATAACCCTATGGCCCCTGGTCAAAAGTAGTGCACTATATGGGAAAAACCCTATGGCCCCTGGTCAAAAGTAGTGCACTATATGGGAAAAACCCTATGGCCCCTGGTCAAAAGTAGTGCACTATATGGGAAAAACCCTATGGCCCCTGGTCAAAAGTAGTGCACTATATGGGAAAAACCCTACCACTATATGGGAAAACCCCTATGGCCCCTGGTCAAAAGTAGTGCACTATATGGGAAAACCCTATGGCCCCTGGTCAAAAGTAGTGCACTATATGGGAAAAAAACCCTGGGAAAACCCCTATAACCCTATGGCCCCTGGTCAAAAGTAGTGCACTATATGGGAAAAACCCTATGGCCCCTGGTCAAAAGTAGTGCACTATATGGGAAAAACCCTATGGCCCCTGGTCAAAAGTAGTGCACTATATGGGAAAAACCCTATAACCCTATGGCCCCTGGTCAAAAGTAGTGCACTATATGGGAAAAACCCTATGGCCCCTGGTCAAAAGTAGTGCACTATATGGGAAAAACCCTATGGCCCCTGGTCAAAAGTAGTGCACTATATGGGAAAACCCTATGGCCCCTGGTCAAAAGTAGTGCACTATATGGGAAAACCCCCCTATAACCCTATGGCCCCTGGTCAAAAGTAGTGCACTATATGGGAAAAACCCTATGGCCCCTGGTCAAAAGTAGTGCACTATATGGGAAAAACCCTATGGCCCCTGGTCAAAATCAAATCAAATCAAATCAAATCAAATTTTATTTGTCACATACACATGGTTAGCAGATGTTAATGCGAGTGGGAAAAATGCTTGTGCTTCTAGTTCACAATGGGTGAAACCAACAAGTAATGGCCCCTAACTACCACTATTCCAAAACTACTGTCTTATACACAGTGTATGGGAAAACCCCTAACCCTATGGCCCCTGGTCAAAAGTATACTATGAATGAGTGGGGTACAGAAAGCATACAGTAGATGGTATCCCTGGTCAAAAGTAGTACTATATGGGAAAAGTATGGCCCCTGGTCAAAGTAAACAAAGTGGCATAGTTAAAGTGGCTGGTCAAAAGTAGTGCACTATATGGGAAAAACACTATGGCCCCTGGTCAAAAGTAGTGCACTATATGGGAAAAACCCTATGGCCCCTGGTCAAAAGTAGTGCACTATATGGGAAAACCCCTATGGCCCCTGGTCAAAAGTAGTGCACTATATGGTCAAAACCCCTATAACCCTATGGCCCCTGGTCAAAAGTAGTGCACTATATGGGAAAAACCCTATGGCCCCTGGTCAAAAGTAGTGCACTATATGGGAAAAACCCTATGGCCCCTGGTCAAAAGTAGTGCACTATATGGGAAAAACCCTATGGCCCCTGGTCAAAAGTAGTGCACTATATGGGAAAAACCCTATAACCCTATGGCCCCTGGTCAAAAGTAGTGCACTATATGGGAAAAACCCTATAACCCTATGGGCCCTGGTCAAAAGTAGTGCACTATATGGGAAAAACCCTATGGCCCCTGGTCAAAAGTAGTGCACTATATGGGAAAAACCCTATGGCCCCTGGTCAAAAGTAGTGCACTATATGGGAAAACCCTATGGCCCCTGGTCAAAAGTAGTGCACTATATGGGAAAACCCCTATGGCCCCTGGTCAAAAGTAGTGCACTATATGGGAAAACCCCTATAACCCTATGGCCCCTGGTCAAAAGTAGTGCACTATATGGGAAAAACCCTATGGCCCCTGGTCAAAAGTAGTGCACTATATGGGAAAAACCCTATGGCCCCTGGTCAAAAGTAGTGCACTATATGGGAAAACAAAAGTAGTGCCTATAACCCTATGGCCCCTGGTCAAAAGTAGTGCACTATAACCCCCTATGGCCCCTGGTCAAAAGTAGTGCACTATATGGGAAAACCCTATGGCCCCTGGTCAAAAGTAGTGCACTATATGGGAAAACCCCTATAACCCTATGGCCCCTGGTCAAAAGTAGTGCACTATATGGGAAAAACCCTATGGCCCCTGGTCAAAAGTAGTGCACTATATGGGAAAAACCCTATGGCCCCTGGTCAAAAGTAGTGCACTATATGGGAAAAACCCTATGGCCCCTGGTCAAAAGTAGTGCACTATATGGGAAAACCCTATGGCCCCTGGTCAAAAGTAGTGCACTATATGGGAAAAACCCTATGGCCCCTGGTCAAAAGTAGTGCACTATATGGGAAAACCCCTATGGCCCCTGGTCAAAAGTAGTGCACTATATGGGAAAACCCCTATAACCCTATGGCCCCTGGTCAAAAGTAGTGCACTATATGGGAAAAACCCTATGGCCCCTGGTCAAAAGTAGTGCACTATATGGGAAAAACCCTATGGCCCCTGGTCAAAAGTAGTGCACTATATGGGAAAAACCCTATGGCCCCTGGTCAAAAGTAGTGCACTATATGGGAAAAACCCTATGGCCCCTGGTCAAAAGTAGTGCACTATATGGGAAAAACCCTATAACCCTATGGCCCCTGGTCAAAAGTAGTGCACTATATGGGAAAAACCCTATAACCCTATGGGCCCTGGTCAAAAGTAGTGCACTATATGGGAAAAACCCTATGGCCCCTGGTCAAAAGTAGTGCACTATATGGGAAAAACCCTATGGCCCCTGGTCAAAAGTAGTGCACTATATGGGAAAAACCCTATGGCCCCTGGTCAAAAGTAGTGCACTATATGGGAAAACCCCTATGGCCCCTGGTCAAAAGTAGTGCACTATATGGGAAAAACCCTATAACCCTATGGCCCCTGGTCAAAAGTAGTGCACTATATGGGAAAAACCCTATGGCCCCTGGTCAAAAGTAGTGCACTATATGGGAAAAACCCTATGGCCCCTGGTCAAAAGTAGTGCACTATATGGGAAAAACCCTATAACCCTATGGCCCCTGGTCAAAAGTAGTGCACTATATGGGAAAACCCCTATAACCCTATGGCCCCTGGTCAAAAGTAGTGCACTATATGGGAAAAACCCTATGGCCCCTGGTCAAAAGTAGTGCACTATATGGGAAAAACCCTATGGCCCCTGGTCAAAAGTAGTGCACTATATGGGAAAAACCCTATAACCCTATGGCCCCTGGTCAAAAGTAGTGCACTATATGGGAAAACCCCTATGGCCCCTGGTCAAAAGTAGTGCACTATATGGGAAAACCCCTATAACCCTATGGCCCCTGGTCAAAAGTAGTGCACTATATGGGAAAAACCCTATGGCCCCTGGTCAAAAGTAGTGCACTATATGGGAAAAACCCTATGGCCCTGGTCAAAAGTAGTGCACTATATGGGAAAAACCCTATGGCCCCTGGTCAAAAGTAGTGCACTATATGGGAAAAACCCTATAACCCTATGGCCCCTGGTCAAAAGTAGTGCACTATATGGGAAAACCCTATAACCCTATGGCCCCTGGTCAAAAGTAGTGCACTATATGGGAAAAACCCTATGGCCCCTGGTCAAAAGTAGTGCACTATATGGGAAAAACCCTATGGCCCCTGGTCAAAAGTAGTGCACTATATGGGAAAACCCTATGGCCCCTGGTCAAAAGTAGTGCACTATATGGGAAAACCCCCTATGGCCCCTGGTCAAAAGTAGTGCACTATATGGGAAAACCCCTATAACCCTATGGCCCCTGGTCAAAAGTAGTGCACTATATGGGAAAAACCCTATGGCCCCTGGTCAAAAGTAGTGCACTATATGGGAAAAACCCTATGGCCCCTGGTCAAAAGTAGTGCACTATATGGGAAAAACCCTATGGCCCCTGGTCAAAAGTAGTGCACTATATGGGAAAAACCCTATGGCCCCTGGTCAAAAGTAGTGCACTATATGGGAAAACCCCTATGGCCCCTGGTCAAAAGTAGTGCACTATATGGGAAAACCCTATAACCCTATGGCCCCTGGTCAAAAGTAGTGCACTATATGGGAAAAACCCTATGGCCCCTGGTCAAAAGTAGTGCACTATATGGGAAAAACCCTATGGCCCCTGGTCAAAAGTAGTGCACTATATGGGAAAAACCCTATGGCCCCTGGTCAAAAGTAGTGCACTATATGGGAAAAACCCTATGGCCCCTGGTCAAAAGTAGTGCACTATATGGGAAAACCCCTATGGCCCCTGGTCAAAAGTAGTGCACTATATGGGAAAACCCCTATAACCCTATGGCCCCTGGTCAAAAGTAGTGCACTATATGGGAAAAACCCTATGGCCCCTGGTCAAAAGTAGTGCACTATATGGGAAAAACCCTATAACCCTGGCCCCTGGTCAAAAGTAGTGCACTATATGGGAAAAACCCTATGGCCCCTGGTCAAAAGTAGTGCACTATATGGGAAAAACCCTATGGCCCTGGTCAAAAGTAGTGCACTATATGGGAAAACCCCTATGGCCCCTGGTCAAAAGTAGTGCACTATATGGGAAAACCCTATAACCCTATGGCCCCTGGTCAAAAGTAGTGCACTATATGGGAAAAACCCTATGGCCCCTGGTCAAAAGTAGTGCACTATATGGGAAAAACCCTATAACCCTATGGCCCCTGGTCAAAAGTAGTGCACTATATGGGAAAACCCCTATGGCCCCTGGTCAAAAGTAGTGCACTATATGGGAAAACCCCTATAACCCTATGGCCCCTGGTCAAAAGTAGTGCACTATATGGGAAAAACCCTATGGCCCCTGGTCAAAAGTAGTGCACTATATGGGAAAAACCCTATGGCCCCTGGTCAAAAGTAGTGCACTATATGGGAAAAACCCTTTGGCCCCTGGTCAAAAGTAGTGCACCCTATGGCCCCTGGTCAAAAGTAGTGCACTATATGGGAAAAACCCTATAACCCTATGGCCCCTGGTCAAAAGTAGTGCACTATATGGGAAAAACCCTATGGCCCCTGGTCAAAAGTAGTGCACTATATGGGAAAAACCCTATGGCCCCTGGTCAAAAGTAGTGCACTATATGGGAAAAACCCTATGGCCCCTGGTCAAAAGTAGTGCACTATATGGGAAAAAAACCCTATGGCCCCTGGTCAAAAGTAGTGCACTATATGGGAAAAACCCTAT
The DNA here is from genome assembly GCF_021184085.1 of Oncorhynchus gorbuscha. Classification (NCBI taxonomy): domain Eukaryota; kingdom Metazoa; phylum Chordata; class Actinopteri; order Salmoniformes; family Salmonidae; genus Oncorhynchus; species Oncorhynchus gorbuscha. The sequence goes on from NW_025745445.1 coordinate 89,944, forward strand.
GGCCCCTGGTCAAAAGTAGTGCACTATATGGGAAAAACCCTATAACCCTATGGCCCCTGGTCAAAAGTAGTGCACTATATGGGAAAAACCCTATGGCCCCTGGTCAAAAGTAGTGCACTATATGGGAAAAACCCTATGGCCCCTGGTCAAAAGTAGTGCACTATATGGGAAAACCCTATGGCCCCTGGTCAAAAGTAGTGCACTATATGGGAAAACCCTATGGCCCCTGGTCAAAAGTAGTGCACTATATGGGAAAACCCTATAACCCTATGGCCCCTGGTCAAAAGTAGTGCACTATATGGGAAAAACCCTATGGCCCCTGGTCAAAAGTAGTGCACTATATGGGAAAAACCCTATGGCCCCTGGTCAAAAGTAGTGCACTATATGGGAAAAACCCTATGGCCCCTGGTCAAAAGTAGTGCACTATATGGGAAAACCCCTATGGCCCCTGGTCAAAAGTAGTGCACTATAAAACCCATATAACCCTATGGGGAAAAGTAGTGCCCTATAAAAAACCCTATGGCCCCTGGTCAAAAGTAGTGCACTATATGGGAAAAACCCTATGGCCCCTGGTCAAAAGTAGTGCACTATATGGGAAAAACCCTATGGCCCCTGGTCAAAAGTAGTGCACTATATGGGAAAAACCCTATGGCCCCTGGTCAAAAGTAGTGCACTATATGGGAAAAACCCTATGGCCCCTGGTCAAAAGTAGTGCACTATATGGGAAAAACCCTATAACCCTATGGCCCCTGGTCAAAAGTAGTGCACTATATGGGAAAAACCCTATGGCCCCTGGTCAAAAGTAGTGCACTATATGGGAAAAACCCTATGGCCCCTGGTCAAAAGTAGTGCACTATATGGGAAAACCCCTATAACCCTATGGCCCCTGGTCAAAAGTAATGCACTTTATGGGAAAAACCCTATAACCCTATGGCCCCTGGTCAAAAGTAGTGCACTATATGGGAAAAAGGGAGCAATTTGGGACAAATTCAAAGTTAATGACAAGTAAATGAAAGGCCACAGAGAACAGGTTGACTGTTTTCCACCAGAGGAGACTCTTTTTTTAAATCGACTAGGAAGCTAGAAGAGTTTGAGTTTCATCAGTGTATGTGTGTGTGAGAGAGAGAGAGGGAGATAGGGGGTTAACAGACACAGGTGCATGGCTGATACAATGTTAGACTTTCAAAGTTGCAGACTCATCACAGAGCGTGAAAGTCCACTCTATACAAGAGGTTTACTATATACCAGCTCTAAACTTTTTTACTGACAAAGAGAAGAACTCTCTGGGAGTTAAATGTAAGCTTTATTGCATGTGATCTCTCTTTATTGAGTTAAAGTCTAGAGTCGTAAAAGCTGATGGTCAGCAGAAGGAGGCCCAGCAGTGAGTGATTATATACCTTACATTCCCACAGGGATTTTGGGCAGCTGCCCACACATCTGATGATGTGTAAATAACATGACAGAGCATCATTTAAGTGTCTGTGTTCCAGAGAGACAGAAAGTGGGAAGGAGAGAAAGAGAGAGATAAAACATTGTGTGTGTGTGTGTGTGTGTGTGTGTGTGTGTGTGTGTGTGTGTGTGTGTGTGTGTGTGTGTGTGTGTGTGTGTGTGTGTGTGTGTGTGTGTGTGTGTGTGTGTGTGTGTGTGTGTGTGTGTGTGTGTGTGTGTGTGTGTGTGTGTGTGTGTGTGTGTGTGTGTGTGTGTGACGGGCATGTATAAAGGTTCAGGTCTATTAAACTGGAGAAATCTGAAGTGTTAAGATCCCTAAAAGGCAGAGGATGACGAGATAAACAGAGAGACGAAGAAAGACTAAGATACTGTACATAAAGAGAAAAATACACTATGGTACACAAAGCTTTTACTATCTCATACTAGAATATACAATTTCTGGGGTCATCTTCCTTTGGCCTAAAGAGCAGGAAGCCAGACTTCATCAAATAAATTGGAAACACACACATTGTCCTCCTACAAGAAACATGGTATAAAGGAGACCTACCCACTGGTTGTCCTCTAGGTTACAGAGAGCTGGTAGTCCCATCCACCACACTACCAGGTGGGTGGTATAGAGGAGATGGACCCACTGGTTGCCTGCTAGGTTACAGAGAGCTGGTAGTCCCATCCACCACACTACCAGGTGTGAAACAGGAAAGAGACTGCCCCTGCGTATACTAATTTGGTATATTGCAGACCTAACCCACTCTATTAAATTTGTCAAAACAGGAACATTTTACATCTGGCTAGAAATGAAATTGAGCTTTTTGGCCATCAAGGAAAACGCTATGTCTGGCGCAAACTCAACACCTCTCATCACCCCAAGAATACGATCCCCACAGTGATGCATGGGGGTGGCAGCATCATGCTGTGGGTATGTTTTTCATCAGCAGGGACTGGGAAACTCGTCAGAATTGAAGGAATGATGGACGGACCGAAATACAGGGAAATTCTGTTTCAGTCTTCCAGAGATTTTAGATTGGGAAGGCGGTTCACCTTCCAGCAGGACAAGTACCCTAAGCATACTGATAAAGCAACACTTGAGTGTTTTAAGGGGAAACATTTGAATGTATTGGAATGGTCTAGTCAAAGCCCAGACCTCAATACAATTGAGTATGACTTGAGCTGGAGCAGTTTTTCCTTGTGGAATGGGCAAAAATCCCAGTGGCAAGATGTGCCAAGCTTATAGAGACATACCCCAAGAGACTTGCAGCAAAAAGTGGCTCTACAAAGTATTAACTTTGGGGGGGTGAATAGTTATCGACGCTCAAGTTTTCCGTTTTTATATATTTTCTTGTTTGTTTCACAATAAAATATATTTTGCATCTTCAAAGTGGTAGGCACGTTGTGTAAATCAAATGATACAAACCCCCCCAAAAAAGCTATTTTAATTCCAGGTTGTAAGGCAACAAAATAGGAAAAATTCCAAGGGGGGTGAATCCTTTCCCAAGTCACTGTACATGGTCTCTGCCCATATCATTGCATAGTGCAGAAAATACATCAGAGTTCAGAGGTCTTCCTTTATTACCAAAGCTAACCATTTTCGCTGTAGTGTCCAAAACATCTTTCAAGTTTTCAGGCATTCCCTTGGCAGCGAGAGCCTCTCGCTGGATGCCGCAGTTAACCCAAGTGGCACCGGGAGCAATTGCTTGCACGCTTGTACCACTCCATTATATCTCCCTGTCATTTATTTTGCTCCATCAGTACAGATACCAACATGAGTGGATGGAGCGTTAGTGGAATTCCAGTGAGAGTAACGGTTAATGTGATTGGATGTTAATTATTTGAGTAGGCTACCTGCATTTGACATTGTGTTGTTATTTCACTGAACACTAGTTTTTTTTCAATGTGAATCACATTTTTATTTGGCGTACCCCTGACGGCATTGGGAGAAATACTAAAGCACACAAACCAAAAACAATACATACAGTACCTTGGCCTAAACATCAGTGCCACAGGTAACTTTCATAAATCTGAGAGACAAGGCAAGAAGGGCATTCTATGACATCAAAAGGAACATAAAATTTGACATACCAATTAGGATCTGGCTAAAAAAGACTTGAATCAGTTATAGAAACAATTGCCCTTTGTGGTTGTGAGGTCTGGTGTCCGCTCACCAACCAAGAAATCACAAAATGGGAAAAACACCAAATTGAGACTGCATGCAGAATTCTGCTAAAATGTTCTCTGTGTACCATGTAAAACACAAAATAATGCATGCAGAGCAGAATTATGCCGATACTAATTATCAAAGTCCAGAAAAGAGACGTTGAATTCTACAACTGCCTAAAAGGAAGTGATCCATAACAAAGCCACCACCTACAGAGAAATTACCCTGGGGAAGAGCCCCCTAAGCTCTGCTCTAAAATACAAACACACCCAACAGATCCCCAGGACAGCAACACAATTAGACCCAACCAAATCAGGAGAAAACAAAAAGATAATTACTTGATACATTGGAAAGAATTTACAAAAAAAGAGCAAACTACAATGCTATTTGGCTCAAACAGAGAGTACACAGTGGCAGAATAGCTGACTACCGTGACTGCCCCAAAATTAAGGACATCTTTGACTATGTCCAGACTATTGCGAAAGGCTGCTGAAGGCAGCCGTGGCTCTCAAGAGAATACAGTCTATTTGCATACTGCCTACAAAATGAAATGGAAACTGAGCTGCACTTCCTAACTTCCTGCCAAATGTTTGACCATATTAGAGACACATATTTCCCTCAGATTACAAAGTATTCGAAAACAAATTCAATTTTGATAAACTCACATATCTTTTGGGTGATTTACCACAGTGTGAAAACACAGCAGCAATGGATGATGAGGTGCATCCATTAGTGGAAATATGTAAAGAGGGCCCCAATGTTGTGTGGGTAAGGCGGCCCCTTACACAAAAGTAGTGCACTATATAAGGAATAATAGGGTGCCATTTGGGACGCAACTACACTGTAACAATGTCACAGGCTGACCTAACTCACTTTATTCCAGTATACAGCAGTGGAGGGAAGCTCTGAGCTTTGCTCACTAATGGTAACTTGGACAAATGTTGATATGCAGCACAGCACTCAAAGGCTGAGTGCTGAGAGCAGGGAGGTTATGGATAAGTGTTTAACAGTGCAGGCCTGGTCAGGACCCATTAGAAAGCATTCTGTGTCAGACCAAGCTAAAGTGCTAAAGATAATTAGAGTACAGTGAGCATATAACTGTACCTAGCCTATTTCTCTGGGGCTAATTTTTTTTAATTATTTTTTTATTTATTTCACCTTTATTTAACCAGGTAGGCAAGTTGAGAACAAGTTCTCATTTACAATTGCGACCTGGCCAAGATAAAGCAAAGCAGTTCGACAGATACAACGACACAGAGTTACACATGGAGTAAAACAAACATACAGTCAATAATACAGTATAAACAAGTCTATATACAATGTGAGCAAATGAGATGAGATGGGAGGTAAAGGCAAAAAAGGCCATGGTGGCAAAGTAAATACAATATAGCAAGTAAAACACTGGAATGGTAGTTTTGCAATGGAAGAATGTGCAAAGTAGACATAAAAATAATGGGGTGCAAAGGAGCAAAATAAATAAATTAATTAAATACAGTTGGGAAAGAGGTAGTTGCTTGGGCTAAATTATAGGTGGGCTATGTACAGGTGCAGTAATCTGTAAGATGCTCTGACAGTTGGTGCTTAAAGCTAGTGAGGGAGATAAGTGTTTCCAGTTTCAGAGATTTTTACAGTTCGTTCCAGTCACTGGCAGCAGAGAACTGGAAGGAGAGGCGGCCAAAGAAAGAATTGGTTTTGGGGGTGACCAGAGAGATATACCTGCTGGAGCGTGTGCTACAGGTGGGAGATGCTATGGTGACCAGCGAGCTGAGATAAGGGGGGACTTTACCTAGCAGGGTCTTGTAGATGACATGGAGCCAGTGGGTTTGGCGACGAGTATGAAGCGAGGGCCAGCCAACGAGAGTGTACAGGTCGCAATGGTGGGTAGTATATGGGGCTTTGGTGACAAAACGGATTGCACTGTGATAGACTGCATCCAATTTGTTGAGTAGGGTATTGGAGGCTATTTTGTAAATGACATCGCCAAAGTTGAGGATTGGTAGGATGGTCAGTTTTACAAGGGTATGTTTGGCAGCATGAGTGAAGGATGCTTTGTTGCGAAATAGGAAGCCAATTCTAGATTTAACTTTGGATTGGAGATGTTTGATATGGGTCTGGAAGGAGAGTTCACAGTCTAACCAGACACCTAAGTATTTGTAGTTGTCCAAGTCAGAGCCGTCCAGAGTAGTGATGTTGGACAGGCGGGTAGGTGCAGGTAGCGATCGGTTGAAGAGCATGGATTTAGTTTTACTTGTATTTAAGAGCAATTGGAGGCCACGGAAGGAGAGTTGTATGGCATTGAAGCTTGCCTGGAGGGTTGTTAACACAGTGTCCAAAGAAGGGCCGGAAGTATACAGAATGGTGTCGTCTGCGTAGAGGTGGATCAGGGACTCACCAGCAGCAAGAGCGACCTCATTGATGTATACAGAGAAGAGAGTCGGTCCAAGAATTGAACCCTGTGGCACCTCCATAGAGACTGCCAGAGGTCCGGACAGCAGACCCTCCGATTTGACACACTGAACTCTATCAGAGAAGTAGTTGGTGAACCAGGCGAGGCAATCATTTGAGAAACCAAGGCTGTCGAGTCTGCCGATGAGGATGTGGTGGTTGACAGAATCGAAAGCCTTGGCCAGATCAATGAATACGGCTGCACAGTAATGTTTCTTATCGATGGCGGTTAAGATATCGTTTAGGACCTTGAGCGTGGCTGAGGTGCACCCATGACCAGCTCTGAAACCAGATTGCATAGCAGAGAAGGTATGGTTAGATTCTAAATGGTCGGTAATCTGTTTGTTGACTTGGCTTTCGAAGACCTTAGAAAGGCATGGTAGGATAGATATAGGTCTGTAGCAGTTTGGGTCAAGAGTGTCCCCCCCTTTGAAGAGGGGGATGACCGCAGCTGCTTTCCAATCTTTGGGAATCTCAGACGACACGAAAGAGAGGTTGAACAGGCTAGTAATAGGGGTGGCAACAATTTCGGCAGATAATTTTAGAAAGAAAGGGTCCAGATTGTCTAGCCCGGCTGATTTGTAGGGGTCCAGATTTTTCAGCTCTTTCAGAACATCAGCAGAATGGATTTGGGAGAAGGAGAAATGGGGAAGGCTTGGCCGAGTTGCTGTTGGGGGTGCAGTGCTGTTGACCGGGATAGGAGTAGCCAGGTGGAAAGCATGGCCAGCCGTAGAAAAATGCTTATTGAAATTCTCAATTATGGTGGATTTATCAGTGGTGACAGTGTTTCCTATCTTCAGTGCAGTGGGCAGCTTGGAGGAGGTGTTCTTATTCTCCATGGACTTTACAGTGTCCCAGAACATTTTTGAGTTAGTGTTGCAGGAAGCAAATTTCTGCTTGAAAAAGCTAGCCTTGGCTTTTCTAACTGCCTGTGTATAACGGTTTCTAGCTTCCCTCAATAGCTGCATATCACGGGGGCTGTTCGATGCTAATGCAGAACGCCATAGGATGTTTTTGTGTTGGTTAAGGGCAGTCAGGTCTGGGGAGAACCCACGGCTATATCTGTTCCTGGTTCTAAATTTCTTGAATGGGGCATGTTTATTTAAGATGGTTAGGAAGGCATTTAAAAAAAATATCCAGGCATCCTCTACTGACGGGATGAGATCAATATCCTACCAGGATACCCCGGCCAGGTCGATTAGAAAGGCCTGCTCGCTGAAGTGTTTCAGGGAGCGTTTTACAGTGATGAGTGGAGGTCGTTTGACCGCTGACCCATGACGGATGCAGGCAATGAGGCAGTGATCGCTGAGATCTTTGTTGAAGACAGCAGAGGTGTATTTAGAGGGGAAGTTGGTTAGGATGATATCTATGAGGGTGTCCGCGTTTAAGGCTTTGGGGGAGGGGGTACCTGGTAGGTTCATTGATAATTTGAGTGAGATTGAGGGCATCAAGTTTAGATTGTAGGATGGCTGGGGTGTTAAGCATGTTCCAGTTTAGGTCGCCTAGCAGCACGAGCTCTGAAGATAGATGGGGGGCAATCAGTTCACATATGGTGTCCAGAGCACAGCTGGGGGCAGAGGGTGGTCTATAGCAGGCGGCAACGGTGAGAGACTTGTTTTTAGAGAGGTGGATTTTTAGAAGTAGAAGTTCAAATTGTTTGGGTACAGACCTGGATAGTAGGACAGAACTCTGCAGGCTATCTTTGCAGTAGATTGCAACACAGCCCCCTTTGGCAGTTCTATCTTGTCTGAAAATGTTGTAATTTGGAATTATAATTTCAGAATTTTTGGTGGTCTTCCTAAGCCAGGATTCAGACACAGCTAGAACATCCGGGTTGGCAGAGTGTGCTAAAGCAGTGAATAGAACAAACTTAGGGAGGAGGCTTCTAATGTTAAAATGCATGAAACCAAGGCTATTACGGTTACAGAAGTCATCAAAAGAGAGCGCCTGGGGAATAGGAGTGGAGCTAGGCATTGCAGGGCCAGGATTCACCTCTACATCGCCAGAGGAACATAGGAGGAGAAGAATAAGGGTACGGCTAAAAGCAATAAGAATTGGTCGTCTATAACGTCTGGAACAGAGAGTAAAAGGAGGTTTCTGGGGGCGATAAAATAGCATCAAGGTATAATGTACAGACAAAGGTATGGTAGGATGTGAATACAGTGGAGGTAAACCTAGGTATTGAGTGATGAAGAGAGAGATATTGTCTCTAGAAACATCATTGAAACCAGGAGATGTCATTGCATGTGTGGGTGGTGGAACTAATAAATTGGATAATGTATAGTGAGCAGGACTAGAGGCTCTACAGTGAAATAAGCCAATAAACACTAACCAGAACAGCAATGGACAAGACATATTGACATTAAGGAGAGGCATCCTTAGTCGAGTGATCAAAAGAGTCCAGAGAGTGGAGTGGTTGGTTTCGGGGTCAAGGCGATTTAAACAGCTAGCCAGGACATCGGTAGCAAGCTAGCATAGGAAGGGGGTCTGTTGTTAGCAACCTCTTGCGTTCCGTCAGTAGATTAGTGGGGTTCCGTGTGGTAGAGGGAATTAGTCCAAATCACACAACAACAAAAATAAAATAAAAACAATAGATATAGTTATAGAGGCCCAAGAATAAACATAATCATAATAATAATAAAAATAAATAAATTGTCCGATTGTCTATTCTGAGAGCTGCCGGTAAGACAGCTAACGGTTAGCAGGCCGCAGATGGGCGTTCAGGTAACGTCGAGACGGAGGAGCCAGCCGGATCTCCTTCGGGTAGACAACGTCGGCAGTCCAGTTGTGAAGGCCCGGTGGGGCTCCGCGTAGGCAGTAAAACGGGTCCGGATAGGTGACTGCAGCCCAGGAGTGATTGACGGAGCTCAGGAATGATTTACGGAGCTGGCTAGCTCCGGAATCGACGAGAGCAGATAGACACACGGATAGCAGCTGGCTAGCTGTGAGATCCGGGAATGAATGTCCAGAGAGCAGTTGAAATCCAAGGACATGGAGAGAAAAATTGGTCCGGTATGTTCCGTTCCGAGCCGCGCTGCGCCGTACAAAACTGCCGATAGATTTTCAAGCTAAAGGATAGCTGATGACCACAAACCGTGGTTAGCTGAATACTAACGATTTGCCAGTAAAGAAGCTAGCTTCTGAACTAGCTTCTGATTAGCTTCTAGCTAGCTCCTGGCTAGCTTCTGGCTAGCTTCTTGGAGTTTCTGGCTACCTTCTGGCTAGCTTCTTGGAGGATTGCAGATTTGAGGTAAATAATACTTATTTATAAATATAAATTGGTGAGGCGGGTTGCAGGAGAATGTTTTGAAGATGAGTTGATGGAAAATAAAAAAAATGTATGTGAAAAA